>NW_005871129.1:3087025-3128062 GCF_000147115.1 Myotis lucifugus
AAGGTGCCCCCACTAGGATCGAACCAGCAAATAGGAAGGTGCCTTGTCTGGGAATCAAACCCACAACCTTTTGATGTAGGAACAACATTCCAACCAACTGAGCCATCCGGCCAGAGCTTCAGGTTAGTTCTTGATAAAGATAAATATATTTTTTCATTAGATATTATAAAATTGTATATATAAAAACTTAGACTTGGTCAAGTTGATATCACTTATTTATTTGTAATTATCTTTACAGTGTAGCAAATAAGTATTTTTATATCTGGTGTAGCTGAATGTTAAACATGGCTTATAGAAATAGGTAATGCCTTCTCTTCCCTATACCCCTGATACCTAGTTCATGTGTATCTTCTGATTTACATGGAAGTTGAAATGCCTCATAGGAAAGTGGGACAGGTAGACTTATAAGGTAAATAGATATGAATATGAGAATGGTAATAGATGGAGAGATTGAGTTTTCAGAAAAAAACCTACCTTGAAAATTGTGATGCGTGGCGTGGCATGGAAGGTGCTTTAACAACAGGCTCGAGGTTCCTGGTACTGTATGGTAACCTTGACCTAGACCAGTGGTCGGCAAACTCATTAGTCAACAGAGCCAAATATCAACAGTGCAACGATTGAAATTTCTTTTGAGAGCCAAATTTTTTAAACTTAAACTATATAGGTAGGTACATTCTTATTAATTTAATTAGGGTACTCCTAAGCTGGCCTTTGCTAGAAACGTTCTCAATCTGATTGAGGTACGTTCGCTGAGGTCGACCCCTTCCAACTCTCCCATCCACACTCATCTTGTATACTTGTTTCGTCTATCTCCTTTTGTTCATCCTCTCTATATGTCCACCCCCCACTTCTTCTAATGCCATTTCTTCAAAATAGACTCGCCCAGGCCGAAAACCGACTTCTGCGCATGGGCCACGAAGTTTCAATCGCACTGTACGTGCGCGCCCGCACGTGGTATTTTGTGGAAGAGCCACACTCAAGGGGCCAAAGAGCCGCATGTGGCTCGAGAGCTGCAGTTTGCCAGCCACTGACCTAGACTTTCTGAAAGCAGATATATGCTGTGGGGATAAAGCACTGTGTGAA
Source organism: Myotis lucifugus (assembly GCF_000147115.1). Lineage (NCBI taxonomy): Eukaryota > Metazoa > Chordata > Mammalia > Chiroptera > Vespertilionidae > Myotis > Myotis lucifugus. The sequence goes on from NW_005871129.1 coordinate 3,088,109, forward strand.
ATTTTGAAAGAGCCAAGTCCCAAAACTCTGTATTAATTTGAAGCTCTTTTGTATAGAAGCGGAATAAAGATAAAGGAGATAATTCACTGTCCTCTTCAGAATAATGAAGAAAGAAAGAAAAAAAGAAAGAAAGGAAGGAAGGAAGGAAGGAAGGAAGGAAGGAAGGAAGGAAGGAAGGGAGGGAGGGAGGGAGGGAGGGAGGGAGGGAGGGAGGGAGGGAGGAAAAAAGAAGAGGAGAGAGAGAGAAAGACAAAAAGGAGAAAAAAAAAGAGAGAAAACAGAAAGCTATCTTCATTTCTATTTCTAGTTGTATTAATTGTATGCCTTACATTTTAAATAGAACTTTAGTAGTTCTATTTTCTCTTAATTTTAATGAAAATAATTTAAAATCTTTGCTATTATATATTATGTTAATAATTTGTCTTAAATGTTATTTATTATTATGTTATGAAAGTATCCTTCCACTCTAAGTTGATCAAGAGTTTTATCAGCAATAAAAGATAAATTTAATCAAATATTTTTAGAATTAGAAAAAAATTATATAATTATTCTACTTTCACTATATACAGGATATCCCCCACAAATATATATACATTTTAATATCTGATAGCTCTGTTTTGAAAATGAAATGTATTTTAATAAACACTGCCTCTATAATTCTTCAAAGTGTGTGTTTACATTTTTTGGGACACCCTATAGTCTTTCACTATAAATGATTAATAATATACTTGCCTGACTTCAGTAATGAACTCTAATTAGTAATGTTATCTTAATATTTTAAGATATTATTGAGTAAAATTCACTAGCATTTAATTTTAACTGTATATTAATGGTTATTAATGGTTTTGATTTCCTAATCATGATTTTGATGTCACTTAGGAGAATATGTAGAACTTTCTAAATAAAAGAATATTTAAATTAATTTCCATTATAATTTGTTCTGGTGTTGTAATTAGAAACTTATACCTGAATGCACTTTTTACATTTAAAATTTTCTAATAACACTGGATTATTGAAAAAATCTAGACTTTTTTGATTAACTATCTGATAAATATATATTTTCAATAATCAATGTATTCTGATACTTTATAATTGTATTGATAATTTATCAACCTGGTCTAAAACAGATTGAGGGGTGTGATAAATGCTATCTGTACTGCTGCTTATTAATATATGTATGTAGTGCTAACTATTCTTAAATTTTACATTTGAAACTATGTTATTTGGTACCTAATGTTTTATTATTTTTAATGTTCATCAAATAAAATTATCCTATCTGCCTCATATGTTTTTGCCCTGAATTTTACTTTGGAGTACTTAGGGGAATATGATCAGGAAGCAGTTAAAATAATGATCTTGAGCCTTGGCCAGGTGGTTCAGTTGGTTGAGTGTCCTGTATACCAAAAAAGGTTGCAGTTGGATTCCAGGTTAGGACACCTACCTAAGATGTGGGTTAGATCCCTGGTTGGGATGCTTCCAGAAGGCAACTGATTGATGTTTCTCTCTCTTTCTTATTCTCTCCCTTCCTCTCTCTCTAAAGTCAATGAAAACATATCCTTAGCGGAGGATTAAAAAAAAAAAAGTGATCTTGGATTCAAAGGCATGAGCAAGGGCAGATATTAGAATTGGATATCACATAAATATGAAGCTTTGGCAATAAGTGAAAATATTCAGGGCAACAGTATAAAGGGGCAAAGAACCAGACACATCATTTTAGAAACATCAATAATTAAAGTGCTGAAAGTAGGGCTAGCAAAGGAGACTGATATGGAGTAAGTACAAAAGAAGAACCAGGAATTTGGCAAAGAAGTAGAGCCACGAAGGCAGAGTTGTCAATAGTATGAAAACATTTACTGTGCACAGGAAGTTGATATCCACTTTCTGCCCATTTATTCAAACATACACACTAGAATGCAAGATTGAGGACTGAAATGTTTTTATATGTTCTCTTCACTAGGATATCTCCAGATCATAAAACATTATCTGCAATATAGAAGATAGTAATATGATTTGTTGAATAAATTAAAACTCTAATTTTGTTGATTATTAAAATTAAACAATTAGCACAATATGATTTCAAGACAAGTGAAATCTGATATTTAAATATTTTTCTATGTCCCATTATACTATATCATAATTATAGGGTTAATAAAAGACAAACCACAAAATGGAGCAGTTTAAAACATTTTGCCTATAAAATAGTTTACTTGAAACTATTCCATACAAATATCAAATATTCATGTCATAACATTTTTCCTTCATTCACCCTATTTTATGAAAATATATACATTTATTAGTATCTCAATTTATCTGACCTAATGTTAATAGTTAATAAAAATTAAATGACCGGTTCTTATAAAATTGATTTTATAGTGAAATGCCAGAAGAGTAATTACTATTTGAAACTTTGTTTTGTGGATTATTAAAAAATAAAGTGAAAAATAAAACCTTTCTAGTTATAACTAAAAATTAGATAACTAAAAGTGAATTTTACAGCTTTTCATTAAGAGAGTTAATTAATTCAATTACAGAACTTTTAAATAAAGAAATATAAACAGTTATGAAAATCCCATAATTTTAAAATGTTATAAACTATTTTTTAAATTTCATAATATAAGAGCAAGTAAAATTACTGATAATTTAAATTGATGCATATAATATGACAAAATAATGGCTCTTTAGTAATTCAACCATAAAATTTTTCTCTTATTGTTGTGTTTATTATTTTAAAATTGCATTTAAAGTAATTCATATACTTTCATTAAATGGCAATTATTTTTTTAAATAAGCTTTCCTGAGCTTGTACAATAAAAAATGACTATTTTCCAAGGTATCAGTCACTTTGAGAGTTTATTCACTTCAAAATATGTTGCTTTGGCATACAAAGCCTTTTTGGAAAAGGAAACAGAATAAAATATATGTATTTATACATGAACACATTTTTGGAATGATGTTTGTTTCACCATTTTAAATGTTTTCCTTAAAATTATATTCAGAACCTGTGACATATTTTTTTTTCAAAAACAGATTCAAAGATAATAAAGAATTTTAGAAATAATGGAGTGTTTTTCCATACTAAGCTTGATTGACATTTTGGAATGAATTATGCATAAAAATGATCATTAATGCAGAGGAAATAAATTCCATTGGTTTCACCAGTGATTTTAAAGAATACATCTTTTTAGACATCAGACATGTTCAATTTTTTTTGATTTTGACATACATTTTTGCATAAATCTAGACACCTATATTTTCATCTTGATAATTCTTTTCCTTAGAAATGCTTCAGTTTATTTCCCTTAGAAGAAGAAAATGAATGTATATTATTCAAAATGTAAAGTAGAAATAGCCTACATGTTCATGATGTTTTCAGAAGTGGTCTGACCATTGTACTCACAGATGATTATATTACTCAAGAATGAAGATCTGTCAGTTCTAATATTTTCAACACTACTAGAGTTAATTTGAAGGTTTTTTTTATTATTTTTTAATTTAAAGTCTTTATTGTTTAAAGTATTACATGGGTCTTTTTTCCCTCATTGACCTCTCCCCGGCCGCTCCCACCACTCCCCCAGCACTTTCCCTCACCCCCCTACTGTTGGTGCCATTGATTATGCTCATATGCATGCATACAAGTCCTTTGGTTGATCCCTTACCCCCACCCCTCGCCTTCCCCCATGGGTTGAACAGTCTGTTTGATCCTTCTATGTCTCTGGTTCTATTTTTGTTCATCAGTTTATGTTGCTCATTATATTCAACAAATGAGTGAGATCATGTGATATTTATCTTTCTCTGACTGGCTTATTTTGCTTAGCATAATGCTCTCCAGTTCCATCCATGCTGTTGCAAATGGTAAGAATTCCTTCTTTTTTACCGCAGCATAGTATTCCATTGTGTAGATGTACCACAGTTTTTCCAATCCACTCATCTACTGATGGGCACTTAAGCTGTTTCCAAATCATATTGATTGTAAATTGTGCTGCTATGAACATAGAGGTGCTATACCCTTTCTGATTGGTGTTTCTGTTTTCTTGGGATATATTCCTAGAAGTGGGATTACTGGGTCAAATGGGAGTTCTATTTTTAATTTTTGAGGAAACTCCATACTGTTTTGCACAGTGGCTGCACCAGTCTGCATTCTCACCAGCAATGCACCTTTTTCTCCACATCCTCGCCAGCACCAGCACTTGTTGTTTGATGATTTGTTGATGATTGCCATTCTGAAAGGTGTGAGATGGTACCACATTGCCATTTTGATTTGCATCTCTCAGATGATTAGTGACTTTGAGCATGTTTTCATATGTCTCTTGGCCTTCTGTATGTCCTTTTTTGAAAAGTGTCTATTTAGGTCTTTTGCCCATTTTTTGATTGGATTGTTTTTCTTTTGTTAAGTTGTATGAGTTCCCTATAAATGTTGGAGATTAAACCCTTATCGGAGATAACATTGGCAAATATGTTCTCCCATGCAGTGGGCTTTCTTATTATTTTGTTGGTGGTTTCTTTTGCTGTGCAGAAGCTTTTTATTTTGATGTAGTCCCATTTGTTTATTTTTTCCTTAGTTTCCATTGCCCTAGGAGCTGTATCGGTAAAGATATTATTAGGACAAATGTCTGCTATTTTGCTGCCTATGGATTCTTCTAAGATTTTTATGGTTTCCAATCTTACATTTAAGTCCTTTATCCATTTTGAGTTTATTTTTGTGTATGGTGTAAGTTGGTGGACTAGTTTCATTTTTTTGCATGTATCTGTCCAATTTTCCCAACACCATTTGTTGAAGATACTGTCTTGACTCTATTGTACTAGTATGATCTTGCTTCTTTTGTCAAATATTAATTGAGTGTAAAGGCTTAGGTCAATTTCTGGGTTCTCTGTTCAGGTCCATTGGTCTATATGAGTATGTCTGTTCTTGTGCCAGTGCCAGGCAGTTTTGAGAACAGTGGCTTTGTAGTATAGCTTGTTATCTGGTATTGTGATCTCTACTTTGTTCTTCTTTCTCAAGATTGTTGCAGCTAATCAGAGTCTCTTTTTATTCCATATGAACTTTTAGAGAGGTTTGTTCTAGGCCTTTGAAATACGCCATTGGTATTTTAATGGGGATTGCATTGAATCTATAGATTGCTTAAGGTAGTATGGACATTTTAATAATGTTGATTCTACCAATCCATGAACACAGTATATTCTTCCATTTGTTTATGTCTTTCTCTATCTCTTTTTTCAGTGTCCTGTAATTTTCTGAGTATAGGTCCTTTACCTCCTTGGTTAAGTTTATTCCTAGGTATCTTAATTTTTTGTTGCAATGGTAAATGGGATATTTTTTTTTAAGTTTCTCTTTCTGTGAGTTCATTATTGATGTATAAAAAAGCCATAGATTTGTGGGTGTTAATTTTGTATACTGCTACATTACCGAATTTACTTATTAAGTCTAATAGTTTTTTGATGGAGTCTTTAGGTTTTTCTATGTACAATATCATGTTATCTGTGAAAATTAACAATTTTAATTCTTCTTTCCAATTTGGATGCTTTTTATTTCTTCTTCTTGTCTAATTGCTATGGCTAGCACTTCAAGTATTATGTCGTACAGGAGTGTGAAAGTGGGCAAACCTGTCTTGTTCCTGTTCTTAGGGGAAATGAGTTTAGTTTTTGCCCATTGAGTATGATGTTGGTTGTAGGTTTGTCATATATGGCTTTTATTATGTTGACGTATGCTCCCTCTATTCCCACTTTACTGAGAATTTGTATCAAGAAAAGATGTTAGATTTTGTCAAATGCTTTTTCTACATCAATTGATATGATTGTGTGATTTTTGTCTCTCAGTTTGTTTATGTGATGTATCACATTTATTGATTTGCGGATATTGTACCATCCTTGCATCCCCAGAATAAATCCCACTTGGTCATGGTGTATGATCTTTCTAATGTAATGCTGGATCTGATTTGCTAGAATTTTGTTGAGGGTTTTAGCATCCATGCTCTTCAAAGATATTTGGCTGTAATTCTCTTTCTTTTTGGTGTCTTTATCTGGTTTTGGAATTAGGGTAATGCTGGCTTCATAGAAAGAGCTTGGAAGTGTGTCTTCCTCTTGAATTTTTTGGAATAGTCTGGGGAGGATAGGTTTTAGTTCTTCTTTGAATGCCTGGTAGAACTCCCCTTTAAAGCCATCCATACCAGAGTTTTTGTTTGCTGGAAAATTTTTGATTACTGCTTCAATGTCTGTGGTAGTTATTGGGCTACTCAGGTTTTTTTATTCTTTCTGATTTTTTGGGAGCTTGTATTTTTCTAAGAATATGTTCATTTCATCTAGGTTATCCAGTTTGTTGGAATAGAGTTGTTCATAGTATTTTTTCATAGTCCTTTGCATTTCTGTGTGGTTGGTTGTTACTTCACCTCTTTCATTTCTCATTTTGTTTATTTAGGTCCTCTCTCTTTGTTTTTTTTGCTCTCCTCCTGCTATTTTTTTTTTTTTTGCTTTTTTTAAAAAATTTTTTTATTGATTTTTTACAGAGAGGAAGGGAGAGGGATAGAGAGTCAGAAACATCAATGAGAGAGAAACATCAACCAGCTGCCTCCTGCAGACCCACCACTGGGGATGTGCCTGCAACGAAGGTACATGCCCTTGACCGGAATCGAACCTGAGACCTTTCAGTCCGCAGGCCGACACTCTATCCACTGAGCCAAACGGGTTACAGCGCTCCTCCTGTTTTTTAAGTTTTTTTCCAGTTTTGGCTCTGCTTGAGTCTTTTTTCCTACCTTGTCTTCTGGCTCACTGATGTGGTCCTCATCTTCTTCTAGTCTACTATTGATGCTTTCTATTGTTTTCTTTATTGTGGCAATATCATTTTTCATTTCTTCTTGGTTCTTCTTAATTTCCTCTTATTTCTTACACCTGTTGTTGAATTTGTCTTCCATTCTTTTCAGCATGCTTATGATCATTGCTTTGAAATCTTTCTCTGGCAAATTGCTTGCCTCCATTTCATTTACTTATTTTTCTGGTGATTCTTCCTTTTTTTATGGGGGCTGTTTCTTTTTCTCCCCATTTTTGCTCTTCTCAGTGTGTCTGGTTATGTGGTTCACTCTTTACCATGTTGACCAAAAGGCGCAAAATACAACTTGACAAGACACAACAAAGAGGAAAAAAAAACAAAACATGGATATATTCACGACACCAATAATCCCAAATAAAGGTGACCAACAAAGAGAATTAGGGGAGAGAAAAGAGTGCAAAAATGATATTGAGAAAAGGAAAAAAAAAAGAGAGAAAAGGAAAAGAAGAAAAAAATGGGAAGAAAAAATAACTTTATGGGGAGAAAACTCCACAAAACCAACAAATGAACCAAAAAATGCAAACAACAAACACCCAGAAAAAAGGAGGGGGGGGGAACTAAATCTGAAGAGGCAGAGCTTTTTTCCAGAAAGTAAGATAAAGGAATTGAATAAATGGGGGAATGGCCACGATTCAATATAGAGGAGGTAGAAAGAGAATGAGTGTATAAGAAGAAAAGTAAATAAAACCAAAATACTCAATAAAATAAATAAATTTTAAAAACATAATTAAAAAATAAAATTGATATATATTAATATACTAGAGGCCCGGTGCACAAAAATTTGTGCACTGGGGGGGTAGGGGGGTCCCTCAGCCCGGCCTGTGCCCTCTCGCAGTCTGGGACCCCTCGGGAGATAATGACCTGCTGGCTTAGGCCTGCTCCCGGGTGGCAGAGGGCAGGCCCAATTCCTAGGTGCAGCCCCTGGTGGGACTCAGAGCAGGGACGACTGGGGAGTTGGGGCACCGCTACCTGTCATGCACAGAGCAGGGCGGATCAGGAGGTTGCGATGCCACCCCTAGTCACACTCAAGGCAGGGTCGATGGGGAGGTTGCGGCGCCACCCCCTGTCATGCACAGAGCAGGGCCGATCAGGGGTTTGGGGCGCTGCCCCCTGGTCATGCACAGAGCAGGGCCCATCAGGGGGGTTGGGGCTCCATACCCTGTCATGCACAGAGCAGGGCGATCAGGGGGTTGAGGAGCTCCCCCCTGTCATGCACAGAGCAGGGCCATCAGGGGGTTGAGGAGCTCCCCCTGTCACTCACAGAGTAGGGCCAATAGGGGAGTTGGGGCACCGCCCCCTGTCACACACAGAGCAGGGCGGATCAGGGGGTTGGGGCGCCACCCTCTATCACCCACAGAGCAGGGCCGATCAGGAGGTTGGGGCGCCGCCACTGTCACACTCAGGGCAGGGCCGATGGGGAGGTTATGGCTCTACCCCGTCACACACAAAACAGGGCCCATGGGGGTGGGGGGGTTGGGGCGCCGCACCCTGTTACACACAGAGCAGGGCCGATCAGGGGGTTGGGGCACCACACCCTGTCACACACAGAGCCGCAGGGCGATCAGGGGGTTGGGGAGCTCTCCCTTATCAGGCACAGAGCAGGGCTGATCAGGGGGTTGGGGCGCCTTCCCCTGTCACGAACAGAGCAGGGCGGATAGGGAGGTTGTGGCCCTGCCCTCTGTCATACACAGAGCCGCAGGGTGATCAGGGGTTTTGGTCGCTGCCCCCTGTCACGCTGATCCCGGTCCTGGGAGGCATATTACCCTTTTACTATATAGGATAGAGACCTGGTGCACGGGTGGGGGCTGGCTGGTTTGCCCTGTATTGTGTCCTGGATCAGGGTGGGGGTCCCCACTGGGGTGACTGGCCAGCCTGGATGACAGGATGATGGCTGTTTGCAGCTGGTCACACACCCTTCAGTGTGGGGGTCCCCACTGGGGTGCCTGGCCAGTCTGGGTGAGGGGCTGAGGGCCGTTTTCAGGCTGGTGGGTGACTGAAGCTCCCAACCTGTCCTTTTTTTCTTTTTTTTTTATTCTGGGCCAGCTTTAGCTCTGAGGCTTGGCTCCAGCTCTGAGGCCTCGGCCTGCTGAAAGCAGGTATCTGGTTTGTTTGGGTTCTATAATTGTAACACTGTTGCGGTCCTGCTCACTCCAGCTCTGAGATCCCGGCTGGCTGAAAGCAGGGATCTGCGTTTGTTCTATAATTGATACAATGTTGCAGTCCTGCTGGCTGAAGCCTGGCTGGCTGAAAGCAGGTTTCTGGGGTTTTGTTTAGCTTCTATATTTGTAACCATGTTTCTTAAACTGCAAGCTCAGAGGCCAGCAAGGCAGGCAGGGAACGTTGGCTTCCTCCATCACTGAAGCAAGCAAGCCTCCTGTTAGCTTCAAGCTGCCCGGCTGCCGGCTGCCATCTTGGTTGGCAGTTAATTTGCATATCGCCCTGATTAGCCAATGGGAAGGGTAGTGGAGGTATGGCTAATTACCATGTTTCTCTATTATTAGATAGGATATGACAAAAATGTTTCCTTTCTTTAATCTATCTATCTATTCCTCTATTTTTGTAAAAAGAGACTAGAGAGCAGATAGTCTTGAGTTTGGTGAGTGAAAGTAATTAAGCTATTAGTAGAAGAAGAGACCAAGCAAGGAGGGAAAAAACAAAAGCATAAATTAAAAACAAAAACAAACAAACAAACAATATACAAGAAGAAAGAAATTGGCTGGCGTAGAAAGAGAAAAGAGAAGGGTGAATGAACTTTGAGGAAATTATATATATGAGTACTAAGCCAACAGAGATTACTATAACAGTAATACCTCAATAAAGCAGATAAAGATCAATTTTTAACAAGGAGTAAAAAGAAACAGAAGAGAAAAACTAAAGGAGGAACATGAGAAGAGAAGAAACAGAATGAAAAAAGTAGAAGTGAGAAAGAAAAGGTTGACAAAAAGAAAAAAATGAGAAAAAGTAAGATGATAAAAAATAAAAATAGAATGTAGAACACTAGTCCAAAGAAATAAAACATTAAAAATAATAATAAATAATAAAAATAAATAATAAATAAAATAATAAAATACAATAAAGAAAGTAGAAAAACATTTAATTTCTTAAGTAAAAGTTAAAAAATAAAAAAGTTAAGTAGTGAAGTGTCGTTCCCTTCAGCTGAGTTTTAATGGCCCATGGGGCCTGGCTTAAGACCCCTCTCTACTGTTCTGTCTGCCACATCTCAGTTTCCTGTTAGGTAGTCAGCACCATGTTGAAGTTCCCAGTGATCCACTGCTCCTCTGTGTCAGACTCCACTGCCTTGTTTTTAGGCAGGTGGGATCAATCTGCCTGCTTTGTTTTTCTGCCTGCTTTCAGTTGTATTTACACAAGCATCTATTTCTGACATGGGCTCTAGGTGGTGGTGTTGCTGTATTAGTTTCTGGAGCAAATGGTCCCTTAATCCAGTCCCTGAGGACTCCCTGGGGGTATTTAGAAACTTTGTTTCCCTGCTGAGCTCAAGGCTGAGTGTGACTGTGCTGCTAGGAGGAACCCGGTCTTCAGGAGAAAAATGTCTGTTCAGTGTTGGAGGGACCGGACTGTCCCAGAGTTGGCTTCCTGGTCTTTCTCCCTATTTTGCTCCCCAGCCTCCACAAAACCACCTCTCCCTGCACCCCAGCATTGGTGAGTGTTTGTAATTGAAAGAGCCTATGTACTTGGTTTAGTGAGTAAAAGCAAGGAGATTATAAAGACACAGCAACCATTCCACTGTGCGTCTCTCTCCCACTGGCACTGCAAGGTCGGTGCCAAACTTCAGGCTGCCTTTCTGGGCGCAGCCTTCAACGGCTGTGGGCTTAGATCTAGAGTCCCCCACTGCCAGCAGCCCTGTAGACCCCCTTCCACAGTCGAGTGCTACATGTGTCCCCACGGGATGCAGACTTGGTGCAGTGCAGTTTCCTTCTGACCCTCTAGTCCAGCGTTTCTCAACCTGTGGGTTGCGATCCCTTTGGTGGTCGAACGACCCTTTCACAGGGGTCGCCTAAGACCATCCTGCATATCAGATATTTACATTACGATTCATAACAGTAGCAACATTACAGTTATGAAGTCGCAACGAAAATAATTTTATGGTTGGGTCACAACATGAGGAACTGTATTTAAAGGGCCAGAAGGTTGAGAACCACTGTGTCCCATTTGGGCGCATCTCTTTCTCCAGCCCAGATCCCTGATCCTACTGTTCTCCAGGTGTTCCCTGAGATTTCTGGCTATGGATTGCCTCACCAGCTGTGTTTCATTCTCCAATTCCGGGTGGATGTTATTTGATTTAGTTGTTTCTTCTATCTGCTCTGTGAGAAGGCGCACGACCCGTCCGCCTATTTGGCCACAATTTTGTCTCCCCTGGACAAACATTTTTGGCACCTGTGGCCGGGGAGGCTGGAGTCTTGGTGTTCCTAAGTTCGTAGCTGAGGCAGCTGGTCCCTGGATGATGTGGTTGTAGGGTCCCAGTAGTGTCTGAGGTCTCCCCAGGTGACGGTAAGGCTGGGCTTCCGATCAAAGCTGCTCTCCCTTTAAAAATTGCATGTTCTCTGGCAGAGCCTGCCACCCTGGGAGAAATTTCAGCGGTAGTATAGGCTGCCCGGCCAGGGGAGCCTGGTCCGCCAGCCCCCAACAAAAAATTTAATGCATTAACATTTTTAATCAACTTGTGAACATGTTAGCTTTGTTATCTATGTTAGCTTTGTGCATAAGATAAAGAAATAGAATTTGAATGCTCATGATAGCTTTGGATTGGCTGAAATAACAGTTTTCAAAGACATTTAATGAATCATTTATTGTCAACCAGAAGAAAGGTTGCCACCACTTGTATTATAGCTATTTTGTTCAATACTTTTAAGAAACAATTTTGATTAATAATTTTTCATATTTATTACACTAGTTACAGATTTACTAAGAGAAAATCAAATGAGTTTGGGTCAAAAGAAAAAAAAATCTGCCTATTTAGGATGAAACAGCTGGATTTTAGCAGCAGAGTGTATTACAAAATTCTTAGAACTTTTACATGGTGGAAATCTCAAAATTAGTCAATAGTGGTAATTGGTTGATAAAAAATACATATTTTTTAGAATAAGGGAGGACATAGTCTTATACTTTGTTTCATAATAACCTGGTATGTTATTTAGAGTGACAATCCTATATAATAAAACCCTAATATGCAAATTGACCGAACAGCGGAATGACCAGTGGAACAACCAGTTGCTATGATGTGCACTGACCACCAGGGGGCAGACACTCAATGCATGCACTCTCAACCAGAAGTCAGCCTCACGGCTGGCGAGCATAGTGGCCATGGCAGGAGCCTCTCCCATCTCTGTGGCAGCGCTAAGGAGCAGAGAGCTGAGCAGTAAGGAGCAGCGAGCAGGCAGGCAGTAAAGAGCAAGGGGTCACGGACTGCAAGAGGGATCCTGGATTGGAAGAAGGTGCAGGCTGGGCTGAGGGATACCATTCAGTGCATGAATTTTGTTCACTGGGGCTCTAGTATTAACATTTAAAAAAAGAAATAAGAGATTTAGGGACATTTGAAAATGTATATTAAATATGTTCCTTAGGATTGGGAAATTTTACCTTTGAAAAATAGCCTTTGGGGAAAACTGACTTTTCAAATGCTTGAGAATGCTTATTGGTGGAACATGCAGACTTGTTGCATGTCTGGCCATAAATTGTTGAACCATCAGAGAGGCAGATTGTTTTTTCACTATAAGAAAGAGCTTTCTAATACTGATAACTATCTTGAAAAATGGTGAGATTTATGCTACTGTGAAAATATATTAATAATCTGTGATTTTCAAGCTCAGAGGATGTTCCAGGGCTAAGGAGGCAAATTGGTAGAACAAGGGACCTTCACCTCTTAATAAAATAAATACCCCACTTCTATCCAGCTCTTGTAAAATTGAAAGAAAAAAAAACTTTTATTTGTTTTTATTGTAAAGTGTTTTAAAACTGTACTACCACCGAATTACATAACCATTTGGCAGTAGCTCTGTAAAGAAAATGTAAGCACTTGGAGGTGTTTAATGAGGTGGCCTTTGAAGTCTAATCAAACACTGTTTTAAGAACACTTATAATGAAATTATTACATTGCCTACAAGTAAACTCTTCAAGAAGTTTATAAACTCTATCTTTAATACTCACACAGCCCCCGACCCCGCCAAAAAAAAAGCATTATTATTGTTTCACATGAGAGAAGTGAGGCCCACAAAAGTTTAGCAGATTGAGCAAGGGCCAATGACATGTGGAAAAAGCTGAATTTCTTACCTTGTTATACTTTTACCATTATATGATATTATACAATCATAGAGTAGGCAATTATCATAGACATTATATCCTAAGCCATTCTAGTACTGATATTTGAAGACTCACATCCAGTGGTTCGTTAATCATTATTTTAATATTTTCAAACTCACTCCTTGTTCTTGAGTTATTTTATTTGGAGTAGCTCTATTACAATTGCCTCCTTATGTGAGTTGAAATCTGCATTTCCATATGACCCAATTCAAGACCTATGTGCTTTTCCACGTTCATCTGCGATGCTCTCTTCTTTGAAGGTGTATATATTTAAATTGGGTAAATACTGCTTGGAGACAAAGCATAACAAAATAATACGTTTTTCTGCAATGGGATTATACCTTTAAAAAAGCATTCTTTCCACAATAGATTATATTTTAAAACAAAATTACTAACATAAATACTCATTATCATTTGTTCTGTTCAGGGAAACATCTTTGTAATATAAGGGATTATAATGACAAGCATAGGCACAGCTCAACAAACAAACATGCTTTCAGAAGTGAGGCTCAACTGACAACTGAGTAAAAGGTATAGACTAAAAATCACTGAAACTCAGTCTGAACAGAATGCTCATCACCTCTAGGGCAGTTAATTAGGGAAGGTGGTATGAATCACATAGGAGTGTAGAGCATGTCTCTAGGGTAAGAAAGCCATAAGCTCCTAGTGGAATCTCAGCTATCAGTGTTAGCCAAAGCAATCAGTAGACAATAACGTGTTCCTAAAATAAGAAGAGAAAAGAATAGCAGAACCTGACAACAGAAAAACACTTGTTAAACAAGAGAGATTTTGCACCAAACTCTGGGACACTCATTTATGGATATTGTGCTTTCAAGACAGTATTTAGTGCTTGGGGCCAAGGCAAGATCTCACTCTATGGGTACCAGGAAGAAACAAAGCTGAGGTTGCAAATAAGAGGTATCTGGTTATTGGATTGCAATTCATCTCAGTATAGTGCTCAAGTACTTAAATTCAGGTAGAAGGTTATAAAGCAACTATAGAGTGACCAAATTGAGAGAATGAATTAGAAATATATCTCATTTAATAAAAGAGAAACATGCAAATTTACTGCACCTCTGCTATGCCCCAAGCCACGCCCACCAGCCAATCAGAGAGACTATATGCAAATTAATCCAACCAAGATGGCGGCTGGCAGCCACGGAGCTGGAGCAAGCAGGAGGCTTGGTTGCCCAGGCAATGGAGGAAGCCAAGCTTCCCACCTGCCCTGGCCGGCTGTGGCCTCCGCTCAAGGCAACAAAGTTTCAATTATAGAAGATAAATCAATCCCAGATACCTGCTTCCAGCCAGCCTCCATTGGGAACTTGGGTGGCTGGGGGCTGTGGCTAGCCTGCAAACAGCCATCAGCCCCTCACCCAGGATGGCCACACCCTCATGGGGTGAGGGTTTCCGCTGGGGGGCTTGGCCAGCCTGCAAACAGCCATCGGCCACTCTCCCAGACTTGCCAGGCACCCCAGCAGGACCCCCACCCTGAAGGGGGTGTGGCCAGCCTGAAAACAGCCCACAGGCCCTCACCCAGGCTGGCCAGGCACTCCAGCGGGGACCCCCACCTTGAAGGGGGTGTGGCCAGTCTGAAACAGCCATCAGCCACTCACCCAGGCTGGCCAGGCACCCCAGCGAGACCCCCACCCTGATCCAGGACACCCTTCAGGGCAAAGCAGCCGGCCCCCACCCATGCACCAGGCCTCTATCCTATATAATAAAAGGGTAATATGCAAACTGACCCTAACAGCAGAACGACTGGGAATGACTGGTCACTATGACACACACTGACCACCAGGGGAAAGATGCTTAATGCAGGAGCTGCCCCCTGGTGGTCAGTGTGCTCCCACAGGGGAAGCTCTGCTCAGCCACAAGCCAGGCTGATGGCTGCTAGTACAGCGGTGGTGGTGGGAGCCTCTCCCGCCCCTTCAGCAGCGCTAAGGATGTTCGCTGCAGCTTAGGCCTGTTCCCCGCTGGCAAGTGGACATCCCCCAAGGGCTCCCGGGTTGCCAGAGGGATGTCTGACTGCCAGCTTAGGCCCAATCCCCTGGGGAGTGGGCCTAAGCCAGCAGGTGGACATCTCCGGAGGGTTCCCAGACTGTGAGAGGGCACAGGCCAGGCTGAGGGACCCCCTTGAGTGCACAAATTTTTGTGCACTGGGCCTCTAGCATATATATATATAACTCATTTATCAATCATATTAATCATATGATGCCTAACATTTTCATTTTTCTCTATTATTTTATGGTAGCAAATTGTTATTCAGCAGACAAATTTTAGTTTTTTTTGATAGAAATGTGTCTCTGTGTATCCATAGTCTAAAATGGCAATTGGTTAAGCTACCTCAGTGTAAAAATACTAGTACTAAAATTGATAAGTTATAAGTTGCCTTATGTACATAAAGGCGTAATGTAATCTGAAATCAATAATAATCACTGAGCTATACCTCATGTCCAAATGGGCCTAATACATTTTATACTATTATTTCAGCATCAGTTGACCTAGAGATATGCTTTCCATTTTGGGTATAGAATATCACTGAAGATAATAAAATAACATTTTTGGTAAAATTATAGTATTTATTTCATCAAAATAACATAATGCACTTTAGCAAACAGACCTATGATTGCGAAAGCTGAGATACAGTACACATATAGCACTCCAAAAGATTAAAATGAGAGCTGCTGTTTCATCAATGCTATTATGTGATGCTGTTATAGACAATAAAGAGGAACTAAATATGCTTCTCTTCATTTCTTTTTCAGTTTTTCTAGCCTCTAATTTTATGAGTTCCTAGCAAACTACAGAGTCTTCTGGGAAAATAGAACTTCATTTTAATGGAATTTAATGGAAATATGGAAATGCAAAGTTATAAACAATATTAATATTATACATTGCATACACAGAAGTATCTCATAATTTATCATTATCTGGCAATGAAAGTTTTAGAGTGATTTTTTAGTCCTGTCTAGATTTCAAGTCCATATACTAAAAAAAATGTTTCTAAACTTTTGTATATATTATTTTCTTTAAAGGAATTATAAAATAACTTTATAATTGAACTTTATATCTGTAAAAAAGGACTGATCTATATTCAAACCTCTGTCCCTTTATATGGAAATACATTGAGTAACAATAACTGGGTAGAACTACTAAGAACATTGGTGAGCTCAGATAAAGTTTAAATGGGAGTCATGAAAAGGATTAGAAAGCTGTCATTATTTGCTAATACATTCTGCAATGATAGCTTAAAAGTAAGAAAGTTATTTTTTTTCTTAAATCACATCTCCATGTCACTCTTGATACATCATTTTAGCTACCCTCTGTAGTGTGCTTTTTCTATTGTGATTGAATCATAGTTGCTTTCATTTTACAGAAGTATGACAGCCCTGGGAAAAGATACTGAGAATTCTAGCTGAGCACCCATAATGCAATAGGAAGAAGAAATAAATTAATATTTCAACCTCATTTTGTTCTGACTTTCATATTTTGGAAATTGTTTCCTGCAAGTTGGTAGTAGTTTGCTGCAGGGCAGAATCAACTCACTTTAAAAAATCTGTTTAGTTATTAGCTTTCCCTCTTAGTTTGGGAGGATGGTGCACAATTTTGGCATTGGCTCTCTTTTGAACTTAAAATTTCCAGGCAAGAAAAAACAAGCCATATTATCAGCTTTCTCATCCTCTGTGATTAATTTCTGGAATCTCAAATGTGAGGAAAACTGAATGATGCTGTGTTCACCAAGCTGTGGTGGATGTTTGCTTCAAAGAAGTTAGTGACTTTGCAACCAGCTCCCTGTAGGTGTCCTGTGTGCAATGGGGCAGAGGGAAAATATGGGGAAGATGAAAGGAAAACTATTAATGCTGTTTGTGTTTCAGATTGCATGCCAATTTAATAATGTGTATTAATGATGCATTTTGGCAATAAAGCTATTTAATAGTCATTAAACAGAATTGTCATTCCCTATTAAAAGTGGACTATGTTATAACACATTGGCTAATTCCTCATTACCTTCAACTTAAATAACAGGTTTTATGTGTATAGCTAAAGAGAAAGACCCCTTCATTTTATTTTCCCAAGAAAATAAACAGCTTTAGGGAAAATTGGCCAGACCTTCAGGTTATAATTAGAGAACAAAACAGAAAGCTTATTTGTTTTGGTGTTCAAAAATACCATTCAAAAATAGTCCAAGAAAGTGAAGATTGTCACACTGTGGTGTCTTTCAGGAAAATGCCTGTTCAAATGTAAAATTCAAACTTGCAAACTGTGAATGTATTTGACTTTCAAAGTCATTAAAGATGCTCAAGAAAATTAAATTCAGAGATTTTTACTTGTGTTGGATTAGGGAGGAAAGGATAATGATTCCAGTGTCAGCCTCTCCCCACTAGCCCACTCCCCACCCCTGGCAACTCACGGTTTGGACGTGCTCTAATAGGTGGGATTAGGTGACTTTGGTCTGCCAAGTGAAGTATGATGTCAGTGTTCTTCTCATTAGTCTCTCTGCATCTGTGAAGGTCAAAAGACTTCTGTACTAAGAAATTGACATTCCATTGTATCTCAAAAGAAGTTCAAATATATTAAATGAGATTTGATATTTAGAGTTCTATTGACATATTCTTGATTACAGAGAAACTCAGTAGAGGCCCCTAAGAAGAAGATACTATAAAGGAAGACATCTGCATTTTTAACTAGACTTGTACTACTAGTAAAGCCAAGTTGTTAGAAAAAAAATTGGTTCTGGATAGAATTACACACACACACACACACACACACACACACACACACACACACACGGAGTGGCCAGATTATTATGACCACCTGACATTTGTAGGCAAATTAGCTATAATTTCGCGCTGAAGTTGCTAGAGGGCCAGACCATTATAAATAGGGAAGCAGGTTGTTTACCACGACAGTCGAAGTGATTTTTTTCTGCAGATATGGGTGAACAACGCGATTTAACAGCCTTTGAACTTGGGATATATATATATATATATATATATATATATATATATATATATATATGATTATTTAAAACCTATTCTTTTGCTTTGTGAGATTGGAGGTGGTTTTAACATTATTCTTCATTTTTTATTTAATATTTTCAGTATTGTTTGCATTTCTATACGATTACATTTTTAGTGAGAAAAATATTGAAAAATATTGAAAAATGAGAAAAATATTGGGTGGAGGAAGTCAATGGGCAAAAAAGGGGACATATTTAATACTTTCAACAATAAAGATAAAAAAGGAAAAATCATTTTTAAAGTAATCATATGGAATATAAAGACAAGGAAAAATTAAAGACAATACATTTAATGGCATGAAGATAATGATTATATGCTATATAAAAAGTTTAGTTAGAATGGCTCAATCATATTATACAGCCTCTTTTTCACTTAATGGGAAATAATTGTAGATCAAATAATTAAGCCAATGAAGACATTTTTTTCCCTTTTGATTCAATCAGCTCAGAATTTGTTTAAATTAAAAACAATATTCTATTTCTAAAATGTATCTGTGTAGTTTGGTGATTGAGGGGTGTGGGTACAGGTGGAAGAAGGCATAGAGGGGATAAATGGTGATGAAAAATTAAATTAAATTTTAAAAAATAATGCTCATCTTTAACTTAGTTCCATGATTATATAGCTGCTTTAAACTTTTAAAATAATAATAATAAAATGTGTCTGTGTAGGGTTGAAACAATATCAGGTAGATATAGGAATCTATAATTAATGAGATATTCATAGTTTTGAATATTCCCAGATCAAAATAATCTTGTGATGCCTAACAGAAAGTAAGGTTATGGTTTAATATTTTGTAAATTACTCATGGAGTTGGACATGTCTGTGCAGTTTTGTAAATAACATCGTTTGGATAATTGGACTATGAGGGTCATCTGAGGATCACCCAATTTTCCCCCTTACCCTTTACTAGGAAAGGACAGTATCAAAAACCTTAACAACCCTTTTAAAATACTACAATGTTCTTTCAAATCTTTAAAAATTCACTTCTGTCAGCCCTTCCACATTTCCCTGCCTTGCTTTCCCAGAGTCTTCTTGTGGCTTAATTTTATATGGATGCTCCTAAATTCTTATCCAGTTATGAAAGCAACAAGTGGCCCGGTGCACGAAATTCATGCATGGGGGAGGGGGTGTTCCTCAGCCCGGCCTGCACCCTCTCCAATCTGGGACCTCTCGAAGGATGTCCTACTGCCAGTTTACAGGGATCGGGCCTAAACCGGCAGTCGGACATCCCTCTCGCAATCTGGGACTGCTGGCTCCTAACTGCTCACCTGCCTGCCTGCCTGCCTGATTGCCCCTAACCACTCTGCCTGCCAGCCTATTCACCCACAACTGCCCCCCGCCGCCAGCCTGCTTCCCCCAAATGCCCCCTGCCAGCCTGATCACCTCCAACTGCCCCCCATGCCATGTGCTTGCCCCCAACTGCCTCCCCTGCCAGCCTTCTCACCCCCAACTGTCCCCCCTGCTGGTCTGCTCACTGTCACCTTCCCTCCCCACTGGCCTGCTCGCCCCCAACTGCCTCCCTGCTGGCCTGCTCACTCCAAACTTCCCCCCCTCCACTGTCCTGATCACCTCCAACTGACCCCCACTGATGGTCTGCTTGCCCCAACTGGCCCCCCTGCTGGTCTGCTTACCCCCAACAGCCCCGCCCCCCACCAGCCTGATCACCCACAACTGCCTTCCCCTCTTGGCCTCTAACCACCTCTACCTCAGCCCCGCCACCATGGCTTTATCCAGAAGAATGTCCAGAAGGTCTCCTGGAAGGTCTCCAAGTCTAACTAGCATATTACCCTTTTATTAGTATAGAGGCCTGGTGCACAGGTGGGGGCCAGCTGGTTTGCCCTGAAGGGTGTCCTGGATCAGGGTGGGGGTTCCCTTGGGGTGTGGGGCAACCTGGGTGAGGGGCCTGTGGTGGTTTGCAGGCCAGCCACACCCCCATGGGGTGACGGTCCCTGCTGGGGGTGTGTGGCCAGCCTAGGTGAAGGGCTGATGGCTGTTTGCATGCTGGCCACACTCCCTTCAGGGTGGGGGTCCCTGTTGGGGTGCCTGGCCAGCCTGGGTGAGGGGCTGATAGCTGTTTGCAGGGTGGCCATGGCCCCCAGCGACCCAAGCTCCCAGCCCCTCCTATTTTTTTTTTTCAGCGCCTCCTTGAGCGGAGGAAAGCAGGTATCTGGGATTTATTTATCTTCTATAATTGAAACTTTGTAGCCTTGAGCAGAGGCGAGGTCTGGCCAGGGTGGGCGGGAAGCTTGGCTTCCTCCATCGTTGGGGGCAACCCAAGCCTCCTGATCTCTCCAGCTCCGCGGCCGCCACCATCTTGGTTGGGTTAATTTGCATACTTGCTCCTGATTGGCTGGTGGGGGTGGCTTGTGGGTGTAGCAGAGTGACACCAATTTGCATGTTTCTTTTTTATTAGTGTAGATAATTGCCAACTCAGTAATAGTCTAATACTATTAGCCTTTACTCTTTCCCTTTCAAACCTATTAAGGCACAAGTTAAGTGAGATTTCCTGGTCTCTAGGGGTCCAAACCCCACTTACTAGAGCTTCATCTTTTTTCTTGACTTTACTCTCCCGCCAGTCAATCTCCAACCTGTTTCTCACCACCTTCTTCTTTTAATACCTCAGCCCTACCCTCCAAATTGCTTGTTAGTTTCTAGTAATAAATATATCTTTCCCCGTTGTATTACTACGTGAATTGTTCCTAAGCACTAGGTTTTTGCTTCGGGACTTACTTGTAAATTCTGACACTCCTTTTTATACAAATATCTCAATCCTTATCTATACTAAACTCTATCTATATTTGATTAATCTTACTCATGGAAGTGAATCATGGCCCCAGACTTAAGCTTAGACACTGCTGCCCTGAATCCCAGATGAGGAACCAGTCCACCTCTAATTTCCAAAAACTATATACCCTTTAGCGCACAACTGAGGAAGGCCTGAAAACTAGATAGGACAGAAAGATGAGAGACCAGCATTAATAAGCTACTTCATACCAAGCCTCAGATATTCCAGTAGTGATGAAGCATAGTGGTCATTCTGCCACAGACTCAGGTCTGAAATCTTTTCATTCTAAAATGTAATACTTATGTTGTACTCACATGTAAAACCAGTTTGATAATTCAATCATATCACATTGATTGGATATTAGTCAGACTAAGCTCCAGCCAGAGTAATGGGTGGGGTGGGGGGTACAAATTAACAAGATGAGTAATTGAGATGTGGCATGATTATTAATTCTATATATATTAAAGGATAATAGGGGACTATTAAGAAAAACTTTCTATCAATAAATTCAACAATTTCAATGACATGAGAAAATTCCTTCATAGCCACAAACTGCCAAAGGTCATTGAGCAAGAAATAAATACCCTGAATAGCCCTTTATCTACTAAACAAATTAAATTTAAATTTGCTGTTGAAAAGCTTAACACAGATAAAATTCTAGGCCTTGATGCTTTCATTAGTGAATTCTACCAAACATTTAAGGAAGAAATAATACTAATTCTATACAAAATATTTCATAAAATTGCAGAGGAGGGAATAGTTTTCAACTCATTCTGTAGGTCAACATTATCCTAACCAAAAGTGACAAACATTATTTTTTTTTAAAACCCACAGACTTATAGTCATGTAAGCATATATCCATTATAAACATAGTTGCAAAAATTTTAAATAATATTTCAGCAAATCACACCAAACAATACATAAAAAAGTGGGCTACATCATGAGCAAGTAAGGTTTATCCATATTTGCATGGTTGTTTTAACATTGAAAATCAGTTATTGAAACCTACCATATTTCCAAAAGCAAAAGAAAAATTATATGTTCATCTCAATACATATGGGAAAAAAATCTAATATCATTCCTGATAAAAACTCTCAGCAAAATAGGAATTGAAAGGAACTTTCTCAACCTCATAAAGGGCATCTATAAAAAACCTACAGCTAAAATAATAATTATTAAAGACTGAATGATTTCCCTCTATTATCAGGAGAAAGACAAGAATGTTCAGCCTCACCACTTTTTTTTTTAACATTGTACTAAACATTCTGGCCAGTACAGTAACAATAAAAAAATGAAATTAAAGGCATCCAATGGAAAATAATGATGTTAATCTATGTTTATTAGCAGATACTTGATCACCAACTAGTCAATCTGATGAAATGTACAATAAATCTAAAAATAAGTAAGTAAAGCAAGGTTGCAGGATAAATGACTGATTTAATATATATCAAGAATGTTACTATATTCCTATAGTGAAAATAGGAAAGTGAAATTTTTAAAAATACAATTTTCAACAGCATTAAATGTACCAAAATACTGAATGCTTAGGAGTAAATCTAACAAAAACTGTACAATAACTTGATACTGAAAACTAAACAACAAAACCCCCAAATATTGCTGAGAGAAATTAAAGAAGACCTTAATAAATGGAGTAACATATTTTGCTAATGGGTCAGGATATTTAATTTAGTTGGTTAGTTAATATCATTATATGTCTCCCAAAAATAGATCTATAGATTTTAAATTATCCCAATCTTTTTAGTAGAAGTTAATAAGTTATTTCTAAGATTCACATGGAAATGTAAAGAACCTAGAATAATCAAAACAAACTTGAAAAAGAACAAAGTAGAAGCACTCACACTACTTTATTTCAAAACATAAAGCTAAACTATTTAAGAAATGTGATGTTGGCATAAAGATAGACCAGATAAGATCACAGTCCAGAAATAAACAACCAATTTTTGAGACAAATGTTGAAAGACTTTTTATCAGTGAAGAAAAATGTAGTTACTTCAACAACTAGTGTTGGAAAAATTGGAATTCTACACAATCCCCACCCTTACCCCAAAAGAATTTCTATCTACATGTGGCGCCATACAAAATTGACACAAAGTGTATGTCACATTTACAGGTAAAATATAAAACTTCTAAAAGAAAGCATAAAATAATTTTTGTGACTTCTGGTTATATATAATATCAAAAGAATAATCCACAAAAAAATTGATACATTTGAATTCTAAATTAAATCTTATGTACTTTGCAGGTCACTATTTAGAGAATGAATAGCAAAGCTGTAGACTGGGAGGAAAAACTCTAAAGTACTTGTATTCAGAATATATAAGAAAATATAAAGAACTCTTAAAAATTCAATAATAAGAAAACAATACAAAAGTAAAAATAAAACAATAAATTTCAATAAGAAAACAATAAAAGTAAACAATAAAAAGCAAAGGATTTGAACATACCCTTTACCAGAGAAAGCAATCCTATATAATAAGAGGCTAACATGCAAATTGTTCCCTCAGGAGTTCGACCACTCGCTATGATGTGCGCTGACCACCAGCGGGTGGTGCGGAACAAAGGAAGGCCCCTGGCCGGCAACTGGCAGCCGGGGGAAGGAACGCTCCAACTGGCCCTGATCGCCAGCCAGGCCTAGGGACCCTACCCATGCACCAATTTCATACATCGGGCCTCAAGTAAAAAATAAAAAGCAAAGGATTTGAATAGACCCTTTATCAAAGAAGATACATAGATGACACATGAAAAGACAGTCAATATCATTAGTCATTAGTGGAATACAAATTAAAGCCACATGTTGTTCCTATTAGATATCTAAAATTAAAGATTAACTATATAAATAGTGAGAATGTGTAGGATCTGGAAACTGCATATGCTGCTGATAAAAAATTAGAAAATGGTAACTAAATATGTGCAGTTGGTATATTTCTATTATACCTCAATTAAAAATGAAGATAAATATGATGACATTTAATTAGAAAGTAAAATGCATATATTGTGCATATACATAAATCCAGTTTGATCATATAAAAATGATTGAACATTAACCCAAATCTCTTACTCTGGGCATGTATTTTCTTATGTTTTTGCTTAATTAAAATAAGTTTTTCAAGTCTCACCACTATAGAGATAAATATAACAGCTAATTAGCTCTTCTGTCTAAAAATGCCCTTAATTTTTCTCTTTTGAACAATTTACTTTTCTTTAGTTATTGGACCCTTTTTTGACAGTAGTAATTTTTATTCCTTTCCTCTAAGTCATAGTTCACATATTCATTCAAGAATACATTATACCAGAATGCATTAAGTCCATGGAAGTTCTCTAATTTTAGAATGCCTACCTGATTTTATCTAAATCATCCAGGGCAATAGGTCACCTGTTCTAATTCAGTGATTCTCACAGTTAATCTGAGGTTTAGGACTAAGCTAAATTTATATGTACCATTTGGAAAGGTTTGTTAAAATTATCAGTATTTGATGCACAGCCTTGTAAATGCTAATTCCTGTCAGGGGTGTGGAATTTTTATTTTTTAAAAGCCCTCCTGGGCTGATATTTAATGCATGGCCAGTCTTGAGAACCACTGACCATTTTAAAACATTAGTACTACTTTAGAAGCAGTAAAAAGCAGAAAAATCTTGCCCAGACAGTGTGGCTTGGTGGTTGAGCATAGATCCATGAACCAGGAAGTAGAGGTTAGATTCCTGGTCAAGGCATATGCCAGGGTTGCCAGCTAGATTCCTAGTAGGGGGTGTGTAGGAGACAGCTGTTCAATATCCTTTCATCATTGATGTTTCTATCTCTTTCTCCCTCTCCCTAGCTCTCTGAAATCAATTTAAAAAATATATTTAAAAAAAGAAGTAGAAAAATCTTGATAAGTGGATGTTCATTAATTTATAACATCAAGATGATATGTATGCATTTCTCCAAAGGAGAGCCTCTGCTGTGATTAACAATTTAGATGAGATAACTTCTCAACATGGTAGAGAGACCTAAGCTTCCTTAGCTACTGAAGAAAAAAGGGAAGATGGAGATTACTAAGAACCCTGAAGATATAAAATGAAGGGAACAGTAAATGCTTCTTTAGCTTATATTCTGATAGTAGAATAAAAGATAAATCAAGCCCTGGCTGGTTTGGCTCAGTGGATAGAGCATCGACCTGCGGACTCAAGGGTCCCGGGTTCGATTCCGGCCAAGGCACATGCCCGGGTGGGGGGCTCGACCCCCAGCAGGGGGTGTGTAAGAGACAGCTGATCAATGATTCCCTCTCATCATTGATGTTTCTATCTCTCTCTTCCTTTCCCTTCCTCTCTGAAATCAATAAAAAGATAAATAAATATATTTAGACTATAATTGTATAAATTTAAGGTGATATGACACTTTTACCCCTGTGCCTTTACTTCTTAAAAATAAATAGCATCCTGAAATAGCTGCGTAATATATGCAAAACATATTTATGTCTTATTTTCGCATGAATTATTTAGACAATCACTGAAATGCTCTACTTCAGTTAGCTTGAAATTAAGTATGGTTTCAATATTAGGCTAAACATTAAGAAATTACTTTTGCAGCCAAAACAAACAGCCTTATCCTGTATATCATCTCCACTTCCCTCCCACCTCCTGACTCATTACTTCTAAAATTATATTGTAGGGATGCATTAGGATCTTTATATCTAAAATATCCAAAATGCCTTCCCCAACATTGAGACAGATAGAATTTAATGACAGACAGGCTGACATTCCTTTCCTCAACTTCCATACTACAATCAAGTGAGAAGACCATGGGTTTTGACTAGACATGCTGAATATCTTCCTAGGGTAAAACAGCTAAAATACTGAATAGAAAAACACAGAAAAGCAAATATAAAACAAATATATATAAATGTTAGCAGACCATTCAGTAAAGAATATATGCATGGTTCAGAATGATGATAGGATGGAATATTAGAGTGGTAAATTTATGACCTGATGCTAGAGCTTTCCTGCCAGGGCAGAAGGGAACTTCACTTAGTAGCTTGGTTCCCGTGTCCACATCAGCACAGAAGATAAGCAGGGATGGCCTTAGTGAGTTGTAACTGTCTTCCTTGTAAAGTTGAGATCCGCAAAGTGCTAAACCTTTGAAAAGCAATCTTCCCATTTGTTTATTTCCTCCTTAATTTCTATTGTCCCTGGAGATGTGTCAGTAAAGATATTGCTAAGAAATATGTTTGATATTTTGCTGCCTATGGATTATAAAAAGCTTCTGCACCGCAAAAGAAACCATCAACAAAACAACAAGAGAGCCCACTGCATGGGAGAACATATTTGCCAGTGTTACATCTGATAAGGGATTAATCTCCAAAATTTATAGGGAACTCATTCAATTTAACAAAAGGAAAATAAACAATCCAATCAAAAAATGAGCAAAGGACCTAAACATACACTTTTTGAAAGTGGACATACAGAAGGCCAAGAGACATATGAAAACATGCTCAAAGTCACTAATCATCCAAGAGATGCAAATCTAAGTGAAAATGAAGTACCATTTCATACCTGTCAGAATGGCTATCATCAACAGATCAACAAACAAATAAGTGCTGACGAGGATGTGGAGAAAAAGGAACCCTCGTGCACTGCTGGTGGGAATGCAGACTGGTGCAGCCACTGTGGAAAATAGTATGGAGTTTCCTCAAAAAATTAAAAATGGAACTCCCATTTGACTCAGTAATCCCACTTCTAGGAATATACCCAAGAAATCAGAAATATCAATCAGAAAGGACATACGCACTCCTATGTTCATAGCAGCACAATTCACAATAGCTATGATTTGGGAACAGCCTAAAAGCCCATCAGCAGATGAGTGGATTAAAAGAACTGTGGTACATCTACCATGTACTACTATGCTGTTGTAAAAAAGAAAGAACTCTTACCATTTGCAACAGCATGGATGGAACTGGAGAGCATTATGCTAAGCGAAATAAGCCAGTCTGAGAAAGATAAATATCACATCATCTCACTCATTTGTGGCATATAACGAAAACATAAACTGATGAGCAAAAATAGCTCCAGAGACATAGAAGCATCGAACAGACCGTCAAACCTCAGAGGGAAGGCAGGGGAGTGGGGGTAAGAGATCAACCAAAGGACTTGTGTACATGCATATGAGCATAACCAATGGACACAGAGAGTAGGGGGGTGAGGGCATGTGCTGGGGAATGGGAGCAGGCAGAGAGAGGTCAGTGGGGGAAAAAGCAGACATATGTAATACTTTCAACAATAAAAAATTTAAATAGAAAAAATTTAAATTAAATTAAATTTTAAAAACCAACACAGTCTTTCCACTGGCACAGAAAGACGAGCCAAACACTTTTTTTTTTTATTACTGTGGCTTGAACTCTGAATGATAAGTAAAAAAATGCCCCTCTTAGAATTTGAAACCATGTGTAGTAGATGCTACTAGGCTTTATAGTACATGCTCCAGGTAAACCATCAATTTCAGCTCTATCTAGAGTAACTGCCTATCCTACCCTCAGCTTCTCTCTGAAGCCCATAGGACCTGTTGGACAATCCCCAATCAATGAAAGATTCAAGCTAGGAAAAGCATTTCTCAACTTTCCTTAACAGCCACAAGTGGATGTGGGACCAGTCAGTTCTGTGTCTCTGCCCCTCCTAACAATCTTGAATGGCTCCTTCTTTATATCCTGTTTCAGAACTTCTGTTCAGCTAAATTTCAAGGGGTCCTCAATTATGGTTTTTCTATAGTCTAGTTGTCATTTTGATGTGGTTGTGGGAGATGTGAATACCGAGATTACCTACACCACCTTCTTGACTGGATGGAGGTCCTATAATTAATTTTAAGGTCAATTAGAGTAAGTCTTTCTCAAAATTATTTGGCTTCTTTTTATAAGTTTTAGAAATAGCAAGTCAATTTCTTTAAAAATGCTTGCCTGGATATTTATTAAAATTATATTAAATCTATATATCAATTTGGGGAAAATTTGAAATGTTAATAATATAAAGTCCTCTCAACTATTTACAAAGTATAACTTATTTTATTAGGTCCTCTTTCACTTTTCCCCATCCCTAAAATACTCTTATTAGAATCTAAACAATAAGTTTTCAGAGAAGTCTTGCATATATTTTATTAAATTACCAGGAAGTATTTTATATTCTTGAATGATACTGTAAATGGTACTTTAAATTTTTTTTCCAAATGGATCACTTACTAGTATAGGAAATTCAATTTATTTTTGAATATTAACTCATTGACCAGATTTTTGTGGATTTATTTAATATTCCTAACTGTTTTATAGAATTTATTATTTTATTTTCCAATTAACTGATAGCATTAAGAGTAGTGTAATTGTTTGTGTATTAATATTGTGCCCTGGAACATTAGTAAATTCACTTTTAATTCTATAGGTATTCTGGTAATTTTTTTCAGGATTTCCTACATATACAATAGGTCATGTAAGACAGTTTATATTGTCTCTCTAATTTCTATGTCACTTATTTCTTTTCCTTGCCTTATAATATTCAGTACCTACTTATAATGTGAGCGAAAAGTTATTTGTTATGTTCCTAGCTTCAGGAAGAAAGCATTCACTATTTTACATTAAGTAGGATATTAGCCACATAATCTTTAAGTCATTTTATGTATTTAAGATAATTTCTTATATTATTTGATGAATGGTTTTTCCATGAGCAGATACTGAATTTTGTCATTTAAAAAAATGAACACATTATATTAACTTAACTTTTGAATACTTTTGTATATTAGATTATTTTTACATTCTTGAGCTAAACCACATTTTCTAGTAATTTTATAAATTGCATGTAATTTGCTAACTTATTCAGGAGAGATTTTGTGTTTAATTTTCTTTTCTTGGATATCTTTGTCTAGTTTGGGAATCAAAGATATACTTACCTAATAAAATGTATTAAAAATACCATCCTTCCTTTATTTTCTAAAATTATTTGTACATTATTATTTTCACTTCCTTAAATGTTTGGAATTTACTAATGAAACAAAATGGGCCTGCAGTTATCTTTGTGGCAAGCTTTCATAAGTAAAAATTCAAATACTTTAATATATGTAATATATATAAAATATTCATTTTTGTTATGCTAATTGTCTTTCAAGAATTATTCCACTTCATTCATATTGTTGAGTTTATTCACAGTTTATTACATTTTCTTACTATTTTGTTAGTATGTGTAGTCTGTTTATGTCCATAGTTTCATTCCTTATCTTGGATAATTTATGTCCAAGATATTATAAATTTTATTAAATTGCTCAATAATCCTCTTCTCACCTTGTTTATATTCTCTTCTGTGTGTTCATTTTTAGCTTTAATGACTTCCACACTTACCTTAATTTTTATAGTTTTTAAGTTAGAAGCATAATTTATAAATGTTATGTTTTTAATTTTTAAACATAATTAAGTTTGAAATTATCTTTATGATGAATAACTGCATCCCAAAAATTTTGATATTTTGTGATTTTACTATTATTCATATGTAAATATTTTCTAATTTCCCTTGCAATTTTTCTTTTTTTTTTATAAATATATTTTATTGATTTTTTACAGAGTGGAGGGGAGAGGGATAGAGAGTCAGAAACATCAATCAGCTGCCTCTTGCACACTTGCTACTGGGGATGTGCCCGCAACCAAGGTACATGCCCTTGACTGGAATCGAACCTGGGACCCTTGAGTCCGCAGGCCGATGCTCTATCCACTGAGCCAAACCGGCCAGGGCGCAATTTTTCTTTTATTATAGATTTTATGGGTCATTTAGAGTGCTTTGACTAATTCTTCCTCATTTGGGGTTTTTCAAAATATCTTTCTGTTATTAATTTCTATTTTAATTTCCATGTGCTCATAGAACATACTCTGATTAGTTCATAGTGAGATAAACATATAATTGAATGAATGAAGGAGGGAAAAGAGACAACTTTGCTTTACCTAAAATTTTCAAATAATTTGTGTAGATGTTTGTCCCTCAGGAGATAGAGCTTCACTACTCCAAATAGTGACTTGCTGTACAGTAAGTAGAGTATCGGAGAGAGAGGAGAGCCTTCATTATCAAACACTACCTTGGTCAGTTGATGAAAATCAACATTATCAACTATATAAGTCATGTTGCATGTGCCCTTGTTACAATGTGGAGAAAATGGTACTTCACAATCTGAAGTTATTTTTGCACAATCCATTTTTCTTTTATCCCTAGTGTTATTAGTATTAAACCTACATTGGCAACATGAAGGCTTCACTTACTTACTCTTAATGATTCTCCTTTTTATTATTCACAGGTGTTACCATGTGTAGATATTTGAGCTTCTCACTTTGTCTAGGGTAAATTTTCTGGAAGAACCAAATAGTATTTACATTTAATGTAATAACTGATATATTTGTGTTTAAGTCTACTAAAATGGTATTTGTTTTTTATTTGCCTGTCTGCTCTTTCTTACTCTGTTCATCTTCTCCCATCTCTAGAGTGAATTGATATTTTTGTAGTATTCCATTTTATTTCCTGTTGACTCTTTAGTCATATCTCTTTGTGTTATTTATTTTGAGGTTTCTCTTATGCATTTTTAATTTATTAAGTCTACCTTAAAAATAATCTACTATTTTATAAACAAAGCAAGAATCTTACAAAATTATACTTCAAATTACCACAGGCCTATTCTTTTTGCCCTCATTATATATTTAATTCTACATATGCTATAAATCTCCCAATCCACTGTTGTTATTTTAATTTAAAGTCAGTAGTGTTTTAAAGATGTTTAAAGAGATAGATAGATGATAGATGGATAGATAGATAGATAGATAGATAGATAGATAGATAATGATATAAAGACATGAACATTTAGAAATCTTTTAAAAAATATGTTCTTTAGCCCTGGAC
The DNA here is from genome assembly GCF_000147115.1 of Myotis lucifugus. NCBI lineage: Eukaryota > Metazoa > Chordata > Mammalia > Chiroptera > Vespertilionidae > Myotis > Myotis lucifugus. Next base: position 3,118,958 of record NW_005871129.1, read on the forward strand.
GATTTGTCTCAGCAGTTAAAACTTTGGTCCTCTCATTCAGAGGTTATGGGTTCAATTCCTGGACAAGAGCAGGTACCTCGGTTGCAGGTTCAATCCTGGCCCTGGTCAGGGTGGGTATGGGAGAAAACCAATCACCAATCAATGTGTCTCTCTCTAAAAATATCAATGGAAAAAATATCCTCGGGTGAGGATAAAAAAACGTGAAAGCAGGGACAGAAAGCTTTCACATTTTAGCAGACCCATCATACCACCACCACATGAGTACCTGAAGTGACCAGGGGTTTCTCTCAGTTCTACTGCCCTGCCCTCAGACTGCAGCAGCCCGTGCACACCTGAGTCTTATGTGGAATCTGTCTCAGCTCTCCTGTGCTGCTCACAATTTTTCTCATGAATGCTCAATAAAGCTTGTGGAAAAGAGTTGGCAGGTAGTTTCAGATTTTCTTCCTCCCTAGGGTTCTAAAATGTCATATCAACCCATTAATATTCTTTAACAACTTATTAAAAGTATACCTGTTTTCTCCTTAGTCACAGCTACAATGGCTTCTTCCTCTGTCTGCTTTTATATCTGTGAGATATAAAAGTAGCCATGGATCACTTCTCTTCTAGGACTGGCTAATCACTTTGTGGGCTATAATTCAGTAGGTTTCTTTGCATGCTCATATCTCTGATGAGCTTAAGAAACTATGTCCTTAAGGTTCTTTTTTATTAAATTTTTTAAGTTGATTTCAGAGAGGAAGGGAGAGGGAGAGAGAGAGAGAATATTTCAATGCCCATCATTGGGATTTCTCTAAACAATTGACAATTTCTAGGTCCTGGGTGTATTAAGCCTCAAGTCATGAATCAAGTATACAACCACTAAGAAAATATTCTGGTCTCCCATTAGAATTATGTGGGATACTTCCCTACATGTAAAACTAGAACAATATTTCTAAAGAACTAAGAGAAAATTATAAATTCTGAAAAGGAAGTACAAAAGTCCACGTGAGATTAAGGTAATTGTGGAAATATAAAATATATTGTTTAATACAAAGATTCATTGCTTAAGTCTAATATTTATAATAATAGAAAATTAGTGCCATTCATTGAAATAATAAAGGGTCCATTTGCTTCCTTATACTTTTGAAGGAAGCAAAAAGTATGCTTGACATAATGTGGATATGAAGTATTATCTGCATTTGGAGATATAATCACCTTGAATATACCAGTAAGCTTGAAAACTTCAAATTGATAAAATTACTAATAAATGGTAGTAATAACAAAATAGATATTATTCAGTAAATTCCAAAATGCATGGAATCTTCCCAATATAATAACAAATTGATATTATTGTATTTCAATGAAATATTTCTAGTTTAAAAAATCCATAATTGTCCAATTAAAGTTCTGATGTACAAATTAACAACCATGTAATTTATAAACAAAGGGAAGAGAAACAAATACTTGATTAAATGTAGGTATAGATATACAATAAATGTTTACTGAAAACTACACTTGAATTAAAAGTCCCTGATGAGTTAGTTCTTCAATACAAAAGGGCTAGTTATAACTGTAATAAGGATAAAAGGGAAGTAGAGAAACTGAACTTTACTTAAAGTATTTACTATGTGCCTGTCGCTGTTATATTACAACTTTATTTACTCATCTCAATGTGTATTTTACAGAACTCATGACTCCGAGGTCAATATCCTGGCCTAAGTCAAACACTAGTAGGACTTGGTTTCAGAAGCAGTTGTGGTTGACTTTTTATTCCATGTTCTGAGGGGAAAACGTGGAGATGATAGGATCAGAAGGAAAAGCAGGGGAGGCCTAATTTCAAAGGTAATAGTTTTCTGTGAAACTACAGAAAGTAGACATTAGAATGGGAAGAGCGATCAAATAATAACACTCTCACAGGAACCATTAAATCAAGTCTTGGCCACAAAGAAAGGAATACAAATATTCTGGCAGCTCTACCCGCTGGTTATCTAGTAGAGAAAAAACTTGGGCAGGGATTTAAAATATTACCAAATCACTGAGGGCTATGGTTGGAAGCATCAATCAAATGAGGCATAAAAATGTCTCATGATTGAGCCTAGGGACTCTTTATAAAATACAGTTTGGTTAAAATATAGCTAGAGATCAGCAAATAGCTTGACTATCCTTTAGCAATGCTCAAGGCAATGAGGGAGTTGACTGTGTTCATATCTTGACTATCCTGACGTCTCCAAAATATTCAAGAAGTAGGAAGGCTGGCACTGTAAAGACGTAGAATAGCCCTGAAATACAAGTCAGCTGCAGAAGGAAATTACCTTCCATGTTTCTGAATAATTGTCTTCTTCATGCTACTTATTGACCCTGAACATTCTTTATGAAATTAAATAAGAATTAACTTTATGCATGTTAACTTTCTAAACTCAGTCCATTAGTCATAATATTCATAATACATAGTGGATAAAAAAAAGCTCTACATTTGAAAAACAGCTTTATTTATGCCATTTAAACATAGTTGTTTGAATGAGAATAATCAAGAGCTTTTTAATCTGGACTATATCATATGACAAAAGATAACTGATTGGAAATATAATTTTTAATATTAGAACTTAAACATATTTATCTATACATATAAACATACACATACATATGTGAAATAAAGTATAACATTAAATGGAAATTATTCCATGATGCTGAAATATTTGTAATATAACTATGAAATATGGAAGTTTAAATACTATCTTATAAGAAAGATTATTCTTTTTAAAAGCTTTGCCTATGAAAATTAGCAATAGAGGTCAGTAAGTGTGTTTTCAAGTATAATGTTGCTTCAAAAATGTACTCTAGCAAAATTAGATCTAATAAATTATTGGCTCATTTTTTATCTCACATAAAAACTTGTTAGTACACATAATACTAATTATCAAAGTCTATTAATATATCTATGAAGTTTTTATTTTTTAATCCTGTTGAATGATTTCTCTGCAAGTAACAGAGAAACCAAACAAGAAGCAGGGAAATATTTTTATTTCATTTAATGATAACCTAAAATTAGAGTAGTTAATCTTTCCATATGTAACTAAAAAATCAGGAATCTGAATCAGTATTAGTTTAGATTAGTTTTGGAATTAAAGAACAGAGAGTCCAAAATTAAAATGAAGTTTAAAACATAGAAATTTAATTCTTTATTATGTAAAAGATCAGGTACATGGTCATGGCCTTAAACGTTCTCCATAGAGTTGGAGATCTAGCCTCCTTCCATATTTTTTATGGCTTCCATTCCCAACTCACTTTATAGTATAAAATGATTGCTAGAGCCATGTTATATGCATTCTAGACAACAATATGAGAACAGGTAGAGAAAGAAACAATCAGAAGTTGTATGTCCGTGATCAGAACTTAATACCCTGACAGCAATTAGCATCAAGAAAAGTTGGTATGTATTGGCTTTATTCCAGCAACCATAAGCACAGCTAAAATTCAGAAAGCCTATTATAAAAAAAAAGTGTGTAATACCTAATGCTCCTACAATATTCCTGCTATTTCCTTGGTATTCCATGAAATATCAAATGATTGCCACAGCTGCAGTAGTCACATATACAGAAGATTGTGTTCAATTGCAGATGGCAGGAGAGCCAAGAGTTATCTTCACATGCCTACCTCCCTATTATCTAAGAGGAAATTCCTTTCCTAGTGCTTCCTCCGGAGATCTAAAGTTACAACTTTTTGGACAAAACGAGGTCACATATGCACAAGTACAGTTGTGAATACCAGGATTTTTCCAAAAGAATGAGATTGACTTTAATGATCAGGACTAGGAACATTGGGATCAAAACAAAGATAGGGTTTTGTTAGTAAAGCAAGATTGGAAGCCACACTGTTTGCCATTATAACAAAGTTTTGGATGTTCTGTTAAAATTATATAATATAATACAGACAAAAATAAGAATATTTAGCACATATTATGAGTTTTGGAAAGTGGTATTAATGGAATAAGAAAGAGAAAGAGAGTGCTGCCCAGTGTGGCTCAGTTGGTTGGGTATTGCCCCATGCACTGAAAGGTTGCTGGTTCCATTCTCAATCAGGGTACATGCCCAGGTTGGGGGCTTGATTCCCAGAAGGGGGCATGCAAAGTTTTCATTTTAGTCCTTGTGGTTCCTCTATAACAGCGGTTCTCAACCTGTGGGTCACGACCCCTTTGGGGGTCGAACGACCTTTTCACAGGGGTCGCCTAAGACCATCGGAAAACACATATATAATTACATATTGTTTTTGTGATTAATCACTATGCTTTAATTATGTTCAATTTGTAACAATGAAAATACATCCTGCATATCAGATATTTACATTACGATTCTTAACAGTAGCAAAATTACAGTTATGAAGTAGCAACAAAAATAATTTTATGGTTGGGGGTCACCACAACATGAGGAACTGTATTAAAGGGTCATGGCATTAGGAAGGTTGAGAACCACTGCTCTATAACATCACCATTCCCCTTTAATTAGTCTCTTTGTAAATAAATCATCCTCAAGAATCCTAATTTTAGTGTGTTATCTGTTGAATCTTGACTTATACAGAGTTGCAATAATGAATATATTTTAATAGTTATAATTTTATTGATTTAATATTTTAAATATTTTTATCTTGAACTTCAAAGATATTTTTGTTAGATATTTTTGAACTATAAATTAATGATTTATGAAATGTTGATTTATAAAAAATATCTGCATACAACCCGATTAGCAAAGTCAATTCTCATTTACAAGCCAAACATTCAGTTTTTTTCTTTGTCACATAAAGTTCATTTCATTTACCACTTCCCATAAAAGTGCTTTATGTTTCAGAGAATATTATTAAAAATATTGAGAAAAAATACAGGAACATATCTTAAAGATAGGTTAATAAATGCTGTGCACCCAAGATTAAAATGTTATACATCTGACATAATGAGTTTATCCATTTTAAGTTATAAGAATTAGATAATATATCAATATGTTATGTTTCATTTTTCTTATAATAAACCATGCATTGTGTGTAGTTAAAATTTATCATTTATGAAAATTCATGATTAAATACATAATGTTCTTTTGATAAGCTTGTATGATGAGTGCATATATTTTTCAAAATGATTAAATAACAATAAAAAATAAAAACAAGAAATAAATGTCCCAGCCAGCACGGCTCAGTGGTTGAACATAAATCTATGAACCAGGAGGTCATGGTTCCATTCCCAGTAAGGGCACAAGCCCAGGTTCCCAGCTCTATCCCCAGTAGGGGTTGTGCAGGAGGCAGCCTATCAATGTTTCTCTTTCATCATTGATGTTTCTCTCTCTCTCCCTTCCTCTATGAAATCGATAAAAATATATTTTTTTAAAAGTCAGAAATAAATCCTTTAATTTGTTTTATATATATTATGATCATATTTTCTTACATATTTAATGAAATAAACAATTATTTATTGCTAAAACTAATAGGGGTCTGATAGCCAGGGTACAATTTGCAAATTAGAGATAGAAGAAAGAATATCTCTCTATATAAAAGCCTAAGCGACCAGCCGACTGGCTGACTGGCCAGTAGCTATGACACACACTAACCACCAGAGGGCAGACGCTCAACGTAGGAGCTGCTGAGTGACAGCAACTTTGCAGAGTGCCCTCTTGCACTCCAGGACCCCTTGGGAAATGGACTGCTAATTTTGGCCCAATCCCAACAGGCCAGGCTGAGGGACCACTCTGGTGCACGAACCTGTGCACCGGGCCTCTAGTATCTTATAAGTGTAAATAAGCATTTCCTGCCATTGAACATATAGCTTTTGATATGATTTAGTAAGATAGAACCCTCTCTCTCTCTCTCTCTCTCTCTCTCTCTCACACACACACACAGACACACACAGACACACACACACACACACGCACACACACATACACACAGACATATACACATAAGCACACGTGTTACTTTGAGACCTTGTACCTTGAGAAATTTGCTATACAACATCCCAGATACATTTTTAAATGTCTTTATTAGGACTATATTGATTCTGCAGTTTGAAAGTGCTTTCGTTATGAAGAAAAGTACTTAGAATAGCTTAAAATTTGCTTATTGTTTAAATACATAGAGTTAGAGAGATGGAAGATGTTGTTAGCATTCAATAATTTCTTTATGCTTTTTCTTTAGCTCCTGGAACTCTCTCACAAGTGTGATGCATATCTTACTAGTAGCCAGGGGCTAGAAGAGGTGATATCATGAAATGCAATTTATCATCCTACCCACCCCCTCTGCCATATATCAGATTCATTATATTATGTCAGAAGTCAAATGTCCCCTTTCAATGAGAATGTTTTGTATGCTTCATATACTTCATTATTAAAAGGCATATTTTTGATAGAAGCAGACAGTAAGCCTTATGGATTTAGGGTACATTAATTAAATCATTAAAAAGTTGCTTTGGTTTGATATTCTCAAGGTAATAAAAAACATATTTTTATGGTTAAAGTAGCCTCAAAGATCTAAAAGTTCATTTTCTTAAAACCATCTTGACAGATCACATTTGAAAAGTGTGCAATAAAGAATTTAACCTTAACCAAAGAGAGGTCTTCCCTCTGCCCTCAGCTACTGGGCAATGGGAGGTGATCTCCAGGCCCTTAGAATGTCCTCCCAGATAAGAGTGTCTTTAATTACTGGAGGTCTTTTCCACTGGATGTCAAATAATGTTAATGGTGATGAGTACTTTGGGGACACATGATATCCACTCTACCTGCAATGAGCTAGAGAAAAAAGTAAGCCATGTGGGAAGTCAAACAACTCTGGATACAAAAGTTCAGAAAAGATTGCCTGGTTGGTAATATTCTGCATATACTGTTGCATGTTGATGCTGAAATAGGAATCTTAGGGGAATATAGGCAGGTTTAGGGAATTTTTAGAACTGGGGTCCATGGAAAAAAACACAGGGCTACAGACTGGGAGAAGTTACATTTCCATAAGACAAGGGAACTAGGAGTAGCCAAGAGGTCTATATTTACAAAATAAAGGAGGAAGAAAGCCCAGAAGGAATAGGAGAACAATGAGAGAGGAGGGCATCACATGTCCCATGTGATGTTTGACCTTTGAGCTTGGGAGTTACTATAGTAACCAATTCAAAAGGGAATATTGACCAATCAGAAGGGATATCAGGACACAAGCACTTGCATCCTTTATAAACCTTAGAAACAGGAAGTCAGTGGGACTCCTTACTCCTCCCCACTTGGGAGCCTGTGCTGTGAGATTATTTCCCCTTCCCCACATGGGAGTCTGTACTTGTTCTTCAATAAATCTCCACCTTTGCTATACCATCTTCAGTCTGTGGATTCATTCTTCAACTCCGGCGTACAAGGAATCCAGGGAACCATCCTGTCCAGGGGAACACCTCGTGTTCCAGTCTAAAAATCACGTATCAATGCCAGGAGGGTAATGTATCCTAAAGAGAATGACAACTTCATGTTTGGAACCCTAGCTAACTGCCAGATATGTCTTTTTCCTTGGCTAATATTAATCTGTATTCTTCACCAGTAATAAACAATGCTGTGAGTATGACAGCTTTCAGTAAGTGCTGTGGGGCCTTCTAGTGATTTACCAAACCTGCACGTGGTCTTGGGAAACCCCCAACTTGCAATTGGTATTAGAAATAAGGACAGTGTGTGGACTGTGCTTCCTAACTTCACAGAAATATCTCACATATCTTCCCTTAGAGGCACTCCCTTCAGTGACATTGTACTACATACAGGACATTAAATGCATGTAAAATCATGCCTAATGTGGATCCTTAACGTGAAGTTTAGAGAGTAATAATGAGCTGTCAGGCTACTGAGAGACCATAGGACATAAGGAGATTTTTCTTAGAGCTATTGTTCCCAAAGATACTAGTTACCGGAGAAAAGAGGAAACACTGGGTCAGAGAGGATACTGCTGGCAATTCCTGTTTGTTTTTTTTTTAAATTGATTTCAGAGAGGAAGGGAGAGGGAGGGAGAGATAGAAACAATCAATGATGAGAGAGAATCATTGAGTGGCTGCCTTCTGCACGTTCCCTAATGGGGATGGATTCCACAACCCAGGCAGGTGCCCTAGACTGGAATCGAACCAGGGACCCTTCAGATCACAGATTGATGCTCTATCCACTGATCCAAACCAGCTAGGGCACTACTGGCAATTCTTGCTATTACCAGCGCTGTTAGAGACTGAGGCATCCACTAGAAGATGTCACACTGAAGAGGCATTATAGGCTGGAGAAGACTGGTGTAAAACAATTAATATCTGGAAAAAAGGGTGAAAATTCTTAGGCTTTAAAATGTTGCTTCACAGAGGAAAACCTGACTGACCCTCCATAAGCCCAATGGGCTTGGAAGTATTGTAGAAAGTCACAGAAACATGAGGCTGTAGCCTAGAATTTGTGTTTTCAATAGACTCTGTAGTCTGCTAAAAGAGCCCTGTAATGCTATTTTCTAATTGGATTTTATATAAAATTATAAATGTGTTCATCTAGAAAATAATTTCCTCTTAAGAAGTACAAAGTACTTAACACCTTATAATTAAGTTAAAGTTCAACATTTATATATACACATATGAATACACAAATGTTTGAAAATAATTCTAATAGGGAGAAACCAAGATGGCGGCATAGGTTAACGCTGGAGTTTGCTGCCTCGAACAACCACTTCAAAAATACAACTAAAAGACAGAACGGACATCATCCAGAACCACAGGAAGGCTGGCTGAGTGGAAGTTCTACAACTAGGAGGAACCGAGAATCAGAGGAGGCACAGTGCTGAAGTAAAATACTAAGGTGCGGAGTGCGCGCAGCGCGGGCTGGTGGCTGAGGGTGCGGTTGTCGTTTTCAATCCGGAGGGAGCCTCAGACTCTGAGCTCCAGATCCGGGCGAGTCTCTAGGGACCCAGACTCAAACGGGAGAAGCGGGACTGTCTGGCTTCAGTCCCTCCGAGGTTTGCAGCGGTTGCTGGGACAGAGAGACAGAGCCCTTGGGGACGGACTGAGAGCAGCCATAACTGCTCCCTCCTCCACCCTGTTGATCCCTTGGGACCCGCCCCGCCCAAGCCCTGCACAGAGCCATCTGCGGATAGCTTAGGCAAAGGCTAGAT
>NW_005871129.1:3128471-3135301 GCF_000147115.1 Myotis lucifugus
CCCAACCGGAAAAGCAAAATGAAAAAAGAATCCGAAAATGTGAAGATAGTGTAAGGAGCTCTGGGACAGCTACAAGCGTACCAACATCAGAATTATAGGGGTGCCAGAAGATGAGAGAGAGCAAGATATTGAAAACCTATTTGAAGAAATAATGGCAGAAAACTTCCCCTACTTGGTGAAAGAAATAGACTTACAAGTCCAGGAAGCGCAGATAACCCCAAACAAAAGGAATCCAAAGAGGACCACACCAAGACACATCATCATTAAAATGCCAAGAGCAAAAGACAAAGAGAGACTCTTAAAAGCAGCAAGAGAAAGAAAGTCAATTACCTACAAGGGAGTACCCATACGACTGTCAGCTGATTTCTCAACAGAAACTTTGCAGGCCAGAAGAGAGTGGCAAGAAATATTCAAAGTGATGAATACCAAGAACCTACAACCAAGAGTACTTTATCCAGCAAAGCTATCATTCAGAATTGAAGGTCAGATAAAGAGCTTCACAGATAAGGAAAAGCTAAAGGAGTTCATCACCACCAAACCAGTATTATATGAAATGCTGAAAGGTATCCTTTAAGAAGAGGAAGAAGAAGAAAAAGGTAAAGATACAAATTATGAACAACAAATACGCATCTATCAACAAGTGAATCTAAGAATCAAGTGAATAAATAATCTGATGAACAGAATGAACTGGTGATTATAATAGAATCAGGGACATAGAAAGGGAATGGACTGACTATGCTTGGGGGGGGAAGGGGTGTGGGAGATGCGGGAAGAGACTGGACAAAAATCATGCACCTATGGATGAGGACAGTGGGTGGGGAGTGAGGGCGGAGGGTGGGGTGGGAACTGGGAGGAGGGGAGTTATGGGGGGAAAAAAGAGGAACAAATGTAATAATCTGAACAATAAAGATTTAATTATGGAAAAAAAGAAAATAATTCTAATAAATTAATAATGATATTTAATTTAAAATATGAACAGTAATGTACATTTGGCAAAGTGGTTTAAAAATCTAGGTAAATCAATATAAGCTTACCAAAAAATAAAATAAAAGAAACAAAACTAAATTTTATTTAAATAGCCATGCTTGCATAAAAAATGTGAACACACAGAACTATCTTCAGTGAGTCATGTTTAGTGTTTATACAATTATATTGGTTTTCAGTAAGAAGAAGTTTACTTTGGGCTTAAAGGAGAATCAAAATGCTATATCAATAATAAAGGATAGGGCTTTAGCACTGTAAGAGAAGTTAAGGAAATAATGGGAGAAATATTTATTGAAATGTGAATTTTAAATATGTAATATTAATTTAGTCAGTGCATATTTAATCATTTTACTGTTTGAAAATCCAGTGACAGTGAATTTCTGATCATTGTTTGTATATAATAGGGGACATTGGTACCCAGTGTCCTTGATAAAGTGTGTAGGCATACAGAAGAAAGTCTTATCTTAGGTTATTACCCAGGAATCCCCAGAGTACCTGGGCTGAAGGGAATAAAATTAGCCACTGAACATGGTACTCAAGCACCTGTTAGACATTGGTACCACTGAGCATTATTAACCTCTGATTGTAAGCTAAATGCATTCTGGGATGGAAACAAAGCCTTTCTCTTTTTTTGCAGTAGCCTTCCACAATTTATGAGAAGCACTTGCTAATTAAGTTCCAAGATTGTTTGCTCCTCTGATTCAACAGCCCCTCTGATCAAACTGCAATACAAGGTAAGTTACTCTCAAAACCACATTCTTGAATACTCCTTCACCCTGCTATTTTTACAACTCAGGGATAATTTGCATCAAGAAGTCTCTAATTAGTAGAAAGTTTCCTTCCCCCCTCCTCTTCAAAGAAGCCTCTTTTGAACCCTTGATAACTTTACTCTAGAAATGTTTTACAGGCTTGGTAAAAAATACTGATAAGACAACTCCCTGGGACATCTGCCCGCCCTAGCCTATCTTCTAAAAAAAAAAAAGCAAACAAACTTTTCAAAGACAACTCCACTATTGTCTGCTCAATTTCAGTCCCCAAATCCTTCTCCCTTCCTTGTCACCTAGCAACAGTAGCCCTTACCCTTTAAAAGAGGAGGCTGCTGTTTATTTCTTGCCCTTGTATTGATTAGCAATTCACAGGCCCTTTCCCTTCAGGAAAAGCACAATAAACTTCCTCTCTGTCTCTTCTTTTAGTTGTGAATTCTTTCACAGCCCATATCACCAGCAAAAACCCTAACGAAAGAGGAATTTTAGGGGAATATAGGCAGGCTTAGGGAATTTTTAAAATTGGGATCCATGGAAAAAACACAGGGCTACAGACTGCGAGAAGGTACATTTCCATAACACAAGGAATCCAGGGGCAGTTATGTTTCCATAAGACAAGGAAGCAGCAACAGGTACATCTCCATAACACAAGGGAGAGGCAACAGCTACATTTACATAAGATAAGGGGACTGGGAGTAGCCAAGAGGTCTATGTTTACAAACTAAAAAAGGATGAAGAAAGCCTAGAGGGACTAGGACAGCGGTTCTCAACCTGTGGGTCGAGACCCTTTTGGGGGTCGAATGACCCTTTCACAGGGGTCGCCTAAGACCATCGGAAAACACATATATAATTACATATTGTTTTTGTGATTAATCACTATGCTTTAATTATGTTCAATTTGTAACAATGAAAATACATCCTGCATATCAGATATTTACATTACGATTCATAACAGTAGCAAAATTACAGCTATGAAGTAGCAACGAAAATAATTTTAGGGTTGGGAGTCACCACAACATGAGGAACTGTATTAAAGGGTCGAGGCATTAGGAAGGTTGAGAACCACTGGACTAGGAGGACAATGAGGAAGGAGGGCCTCAGCAGTTACTATAGTGACCAATTCGAAAGGGAATATTGACCAATCAGAGGGGATATCAGGACACAGGAACTGCAGCCTTTATAAACCATAGAAACAGGAAGTTGGGGGGACCTTTTCTCCCTCCCCAAGGGGGCGTCTTTCTGTGGGACTCTTTCCCCGTCCCTACATGAGAGTCTGTACTTGTTCTTCAATAAATCTCCACCTTTGCTAAACCATCTTCGGTCTGTGGATTCATTCTTCGACTCTGGCGGACAAAGAATCTGGGTTCCAGTCCAAAAATTCTGTTTTAAATTGATGCTTTCGCCGAGAATTTCTTCGTAAGTCAGTAAACCCTCTTCACATCGAATGGTCAGTAGCCATGGAGTCTGTCCCTCTGTCCCTTTTCTGTCCCTTGTATGATTATGGAGGCTGATGGATGCCCACCAGCCACTTAAAATTGGCTCCTGTCTAAAAACCGGGTCTCCCTCTCTCTCTCTCTCACTGCTCCTTTCTGGATGTATTCTCCAGGGCGGGCATGGGTCAGTCAAGTAAAGGCCACTAGGGCAAGTACCACTAGAAGAAAAAAAAGTCTCCCATGGAAAGATAAACTGGTGCCAGGTCAGGTTAGAGTGTTAGGCTTCTGCCAGTCACAAATCAAAGCCCAGCCATTGACTAAATGAGTGCTTGGTCTCTGCCCAACTCTGAAGATCAAAGAGGCAATTCTCGCCCCCAGTCCGGGACTCTGGGACATTCTTATGTAAGAGCCACAGCGGAGGTGCTGGGAGAGAATCTCTCCATGGTGTGAAGACCGCCTCACAGGGTTTTAACAACACATGTAATTAAATTCTGACCCATCCAGGGGATGCAAATAAGGGTTGGTCACCCAGCATTTTGGGTCCTCGCAGCTGTCTTAGACAGCTGGGAGAGAAACTGAGACATAGTTAAAAAAAGCACAGCACATTTCTGACTACATATGTCGACTCCCCTGGCCCAGATCCCAAGCAGGTTTTAATTGGAGAATCATCTGCCTTTGTCTTCTGCTCTCTATCTCAGTCAGGTCAAATAGTATCCAGCCAAGACCACTGCCTCCATGGTCCAGATCCAACTAAGCTTAACTCCTCAGCCTCCATTTGTACAAGCCTTTCTAGTAAGGATCCTAAGGAAAAACTTCTAGGCAAGAGTTAAGAAAGGCGGGGGGGGGGTTGGGGGGGGGCAGATAACTGTTTTCCACTCTTGCATATGAGCATGGCCCTAGATCTTCCCATCAAGAGTAACAGGAGTTAATCACAGTCCTAAGCCACTTCTGCCACCACCACTATGGAAATTTTAGCCTTTCAGAGAATTCAGCAGTACAGCCAGACATAGCTGTTAAGTTAGCCCATTAATTACTAGGTCACTTGCCTCTTGCCTGTATTGTGATTCTGTAAAATGGGCACCCACTCTTGAGAGTGTTTTTTTTGTTTTTTGTTTTTTGAAATATATTTTGTTGATTTTTTACAGAGAGGAAGGGAGAGGGATAGAGAGTTAGAAACATCGATCAGCTGCCTCCTGCACACTCCCTACTGGGTATGTGCCCGCAACCAAGGTACATGCCCTTGACTGGAATCGAACCTGGGACCCTTGAGTCCGCAGGCCGACGCTCTATTCACTGAGCCAAACCGGTTAGGGCTTAGGAGTGTTCTTAAAAGTCTCATTTTCGCCATGTTTTTATTTCATAGTCTGTCACTTGAAATTTGGATAGGTGAGCCATTTCTCACAATTTGGGGACGTTTCCAGGATTCTATACCTTTGTAGAGGGAAACACTGGTTTAAGGGGAGGCGCCCCACCCGATTTTGAGTGGCCTCTTGGCCTGAGCCCCATCTCTTCACGGATGCTATAGAATGGCCCGAAACTGTTTTTCTTTGGAAGATAGCAAAAATGACACAAGGGGAATGAGAAGCAACCAGGCAAGCCACATGGCCAAAACGGTCCATTGGAAGAAGGCTGAGGTTCTGGGGAGGGTCAGTCCCCAAACCAGGGACAAGAGACATTGCTTTTTTTAATGGAATACTTTCTGTAGTGTCTGTGGGTTGTGCGCACTTGTAAATATTGTGCATAAAAGTGTTTCTATTGATGTTTTCTGTTGATGTTTGAATCAGTCTGTTTAAAGATAGGGCACGTCCCAATTTGCTGGGGGCCCAGCTGCTTGTGGACAGGCTGAATATGTGGCAGGGTTTGAATTTTGAGAGACTTTTTGTCTGTAATGTTCCTTGGTCACTGATATTCTTTGCTAGCCTAGTTTGCTCTTTGCTGTTTTTATGAACATAGGGAACCCTCTGTGTAGGCTTTGTGTCACTCAGAACCAAAGGTTATTTTTCTGTGCTGGGTTAAGATTTAAGATTCTAAGACTAATTTGAAAGTGTAAAAAAAAAGTTTAAACAAAGGCCAGAACAATAGCTAATTTCAAGGCTGCCTGTAATTCACAAACCATTACCTTCCCTACCTGAGGAAAAGCAGGAGGGGAAAGGAATTTAAAGCCGCAGAATAAGAGGCAGCACTTGCCGAGCTTGCACAGGCACTCTGGAAGGGGCAGGGGGGAGAAATTTGCAGAGCCCTGCCCGGAAGCGCTCCTGTCAAACAAGACAGGGCGGTTGGTGCCTGTGACATGACAAACCTGCGTAAGCTGGCTGAACTGGAGCCAAGGCTGGCTAATGGGCAGTCACAGCTTTGCTGCTTCTGTCCCCTTGGGGGCAAGGCAGCAAGGGAATGGGCAGGCGGTAGGCATGTCCTCCCAGCATTTTCTCTATAACATTCAAAGTATATTCTGTACTTCTGTGGCATTACTAGAATATGCCAATTTATTTGCCAGGTTGAAAAGGATTAATTCTGTGGTCAAGACCAAATTTTTAATGTTAAAACCTGTTTAAGCTTTGATAATATTTAAATTGGGTATATTTGGCAGCTTTTTCTGAGTGTAATATTTCAAGGATTTAATTGAGAGATAACTTTGTGACATCTCAAGGGCCCCGAGGAGATGTAAAGATTTACTCTCTCTCCCTAAGAAGAAATATTTTTGAACTAGATTAGATTAATTAAATATACTTGAAATTGCATAAGGAAATTCTGCCAAATAAAAAATTAATAGCAGTATTCTATTTAAAATGCATATACTCTGAAGTTATAGAAATTTCAGTCTGCTTCAGGAAAAAAACTTACACAAATTCAAAGCCAAGTTCAAACAGGAATCTTTCAGTCAGGGAAAAAGGGCAAGTATGATAATTCTGTGTCTGCCAGTGACACTCTGGGGGGGGTTATATTTCATTTATTGGGATTTATAAATTATTTTCAATGCTTAATACACTGTCTGCAATAAGCCATATGCCACATGTCCCCCTTTATATACAAATTGTTTGTTGTACTAGAAGGTTGTTGTCTCAGCATATTATAAAGTAAAGGTTTTACCAATTACATTTTAAACAAATCTATAACCATGCCACTTTTGAATTTTGTCATTGGACAGCCATTGCCTTACTTTGGTGCATTTAAGTCTTTAGAAAAACCCATAGAAAGGACTCTGACTTGAAATTTCAGGCTACTAAGCAGGTCATATCTTTGAACTAAAAAGGGTTTGTAGAACTTCAGGGAATTTTAACGTATATATAGAAGGTGGTACCCCCTTCCAGCATACCTGAGTGAAATATACAGATGAGCATTAGATATTCAGGGGTAACTTTAAGCTTAAATAATGGGGGAAATGAAAATATCTTCCACTAATATCCATCATTAATAAAAAATAAAAAGGCGTGCCTTTTATCTAAACTGTTCCCTACAGAGTCAACTAGCATGTCCCTTTCCCAGGTATTTTTCAAGGGAGCAACCAAGTTGGTTTAAAGAAGATAAATCTTTAGATGGCATTTTTATTGTTTGGAAATAAAACAACAGAAATTAAGGGTCAGTAAAAACTAAAAGTTAAGCCAATGAAGAGGAAGCTTAAAGTATAATACAGGCCAGAAATAGATTCCAG
>NW_005871129.1:3135511-3224607 GCF_000147115.1 Myotis lucifugus
TACGGTCCCTCCGAGGTTTGCAGCTGTTGCTGGACAGAGAGCAGAGCTCCTGGGACGGACTGAGAGCAGCCATAACTGCCCCCTCCTCCGCCCTGTTGATCCCGTGGACCCGCCCCGCCTAAGCCCTGCACAGAGGCATTTGCCGGATAGCCTCAGGCAAAGGCTAGATTAGCACAGCCAGTCGGCCTGGAGGTCAAATCCCTCTAGTATTAACTACAACAATCAAGGCTTAACTACAACAAGATTGCGCACAAAGACCACTAGGGGGTGCACCAAGAAAGTGTAAAAAATGCGGAGACAAAGAAACAGGACAAAACTATCAAGGGAGGATATTGAGTTCAGAACCACACTTTTGAGGTCTCTCAAGAGGCTTCTAGAGGCTGTCGATAAACTTGATGAGATGTACAGGAAATCTAATGAGACCCTCGATTGTGTGATAAAGGACCAACTAGAAAGTAAGCATACACTGACTGAAATAAAGAATATTATACAGACTCCCAACAGCAGACCAGAGGAGCGCAAGAATCAAGTCAAAGATTTGAAATGCGAAGAAGCAAAAAACACCCAACCGGAAAAGCAAAATGAAAAAAGAATCCGAAAGTGTGAAGATAGTGTAAGGAGCCTCTGGGACAGCTACAAGCGTACCAACATCAGAATAATAGGGGTGCCAGAAGATGAGAGAGAGCAAGATATTGAAAACCTATTTGAAGAAATAATGGCAGAAAACTTCCCCTACTTGGTGAAAGAAATAGATTTACAAGTCCAGGAAGTGCAGAGAACCCCAAACAAAAGGAATCCAAAGAGGACCACACCAAGACACATCATCATTAAAATGCCAAGAGCAAAAGACAAAGAGAGAATCTTAAAAGCAGCAAGAGAAAGAGACTCAATTACCTACAAGGGAATACCCATACGACTGTCAGCTGATTTCTCAACAGAAACTTTGCAGGCCAGAAGGGAGTGGCAAGAAATATTCAAAGTGATGAATACCAAGAACCTACAACCAAGAGTACTTTATCCAGCAAAGCTATCATTCAGAATTGAAGGTCAGATAAAGAGCTTCACAGATAAGGAAAAGCTAAAGGAGTTCATCACCACCAAACCAGTATTATATGAAATGCTGAAAGGTATCCTTTAAGAAGAGGAAGAAGAAGAAAAAGGTAAAGATACAAACTATGAACAACAAGTGAATCTAAGAATCAAGTGAATAAATAATCTGATGAACAGAATGAACTGGTGATTATAATGGAATCAGGGACATGGAAAGGGAATGGACTGACTATGCTTGGGGCGGGGAAGGGTGTGGGAAATGCGGGAAGAGACTGGACAAAAATCGTGCACCTATGGATGAGGACAGTGGGTGGGGAGTGAGGGCGGAGGGTGGGGTGGGAACTGGGAGGAGGGGAGTTATGGGGGGAAAAAAGAGGAACAAATGTAATAATCTGAACAATAAAGATTTAATTATTAAAAAAAAAAAAGAAATAGATTCCATCCTCTTTCCAGAAATCAGGCAGAGGATAAATCCTTTAATGACGAGGGCATACAAAGGGTAGGACTGGAGCTGTTTATACTTTTCCTCAGATCCCTGGATATTGGCCAAACCAGGGTTCAGGGTACTGTGTAAACTCTCTTAAGTCCTCATCCTAGAGTAAACCCCTCAGAAATTCAGTTCAGCAGGCACTCTAACCCATCCAGTTCAGTGGGTACTTCAAAACATTACAGCCACTTGGGCCCTTTTTAATCACAGGCGAGGGACCTGAGAGCAAGACACGGGGTCTGCACGCTTACCCTGTGAGATAGGGAGGCAAGCGACGGCCTGTGTGAACTCGGGTTGAAACCATGGTGGTCAGTGCAGTTAGTCCACCCGGCAACCTTGTCTGCCACCATACGTGCGCCAGGAACCCCTCACTCCTAGTTTGAGAGCGGGGACTCCCTTCAGCCTTGGCCAGGTGGGGGACGCCCCACTAGCAAGGATGTCTGTAAGCACAATGAATACAGGAAACATCCTTGTGTGCTTCTTTTTCTTTTTTCTTCTTTCTTTCAGATGGGAAGCGTGTTCTCTACACTACATAAAGACAGTCCATTAGGATGTATCCTCAAGAATTGAGATAAGTTTGACCCACAGACCTTAAAGAAAAAGCACCTGATTTTTTTCTGCACTCAGGTTTGGCCTCAATACCAACTATTGAATGGGGAGATTTGGCCCTCAGCAGGAAGCCTCAAGTATAACACCATCCTACAGTTAGATCTTTTTTGTAGAAAAAATAAGAAATGGTCATAAGTCCCAAATGTCCAAACTTTCTTTACCCTAAGGGACAGGCCATATTTATATAAGAAATGTAAAGTAAATCCTTCGATCCCGGCAATAACAACCCAAAGTCCACTGAGGGAAAAGGTGGAGGCCGCGCTCCCGCTCAGGGCTGAGCCAACCTTAGCTTGCCCCAAGATAGATGAAGGATCTGGCCATACTTTAGCACAGATCCCCTTCTTACCTTGGGACAAGAAACAAGTTAAAAGTGACCTAGGAAAGTTCTCAGAAGACCCTGACAAATATATTGAGGCCTTCCAAAACCTCATTCAAGTATTTGATCTCTCACATAGAGATATCATGCTCATATTAACCTGACCCTCTCAGCCACTGGAAAGCAAAATATACTAGAAAAAGCAAGAGAATTTGGGAATGACCTTTTTCTTACTTATGCTGGGGGAATAGAGGACTCTGAGGAAAGAAACAGGGATTTCTTAACAGGACAAGAGGCAGTTCCTCCCGTGGACCCTCAATGGAATCCTGAAACTGAGTGGTGGAAAATAAAGCCAGTTTTGTAGTATAGAAGGCCTCAGACATAGTAAAATAAAGCCTGTCAACTACTCTAAATTAAACACCCTTAATCAAGGGGCTGGCGAAAACCCCTTGGCTTTTGTAGAAAGGCTCAGGGAGGCATTGGATAAGCATGCCAACATTACTCCAGATTCAACTAATTTTAAAGAACAAATTTATCACTCAGGCTGTCCCAGACATAGGGAGAAAATTGCAGAAATTGGCTATTAGTTCTGAGAATACTTTAGAAAATCTCCTGAAGATTGCCACCTCTGTGTTCATAATAGAGACCAGGAGAAGGAGAAAATCAGAAACAAGAGAGACCAGGCTAAGGCAACAGAAATAGAGAAAATCATAGTAGCCACACTTCAGGAAAGCTGAAGCCCCCAGTTAGAGCCTGGAGGCAAACGGTCAGTCCCAGTCACTGGTACAATTGTAGACAGGTTGGAATTGTCGCAAGAGACATATTAGACCACCGAATCCTTGTCCTGTCTGCCAAGGAAACCACTGGAAGTCGGACTTCCCCCGGAGTCTGAGGTCCCTGGGGACGGGGCTGGCGACCCAGCAGGCCCAATAGGACTGATGGGTTCGAGAGGGTCTCAACCTGGCTCCTCAGAGGACTGCTACCTCTACCCGGGAGCCCCAGGTAAGCCTGACAGTGGGGGGCAAGGAAATGAATTTCCTCCCCGATGCTGGAGCCACCTTCTCTGTACTCCTCCCAAAGCCTGGTAAATCATCCTCAGAGGATGTAGCCATTACAGGCATGTCTGGGAAGCCAAGAAAGAAATCTTTTTCTCAGCCTTTAGGGCATAGCTAGGGTAAGTTGTTCCTTTCTCATGTCTTCCTGACCCTGCAAAAAGCCTCACATTCACTTCAGAAACACTATCCTCTCAATCCTGAGGCTCCAGAAGGACTCAATATTCTAATAGGCCATCTATTCTAGAAGCCCAAGGTTTATTGAAACCTTGTCATAGTCCTTACAATACCCCCATCTTACAGGTATAAGAGCCTAATAGAAGGGGAGGACTAGAGAGAGAAACCAAGATGGCAGCATAGCTAAACACCTGAAATTGCTGCCTCGCACAACCACTTCAAAAATACAACTAAAAGTCAAAACGGACATCATCCAGAACCACAGGAAGGCTGGCTGAGTGGAGATTCTACAAATACAAGGAAAGAGAAAAGCACACTGAGACGCAGAGGAGGTGCGGAAGTAAAGTGCAGAGGTATGGAGGCACACATGGAAATGGCTGGCAACTGAGGACGTGGCTGTCTTTTTCAATTGGGAGGGAGTCACAAGCTCCCAACTGCTCTGAACTCCAGTTCTGGGTGAGTCTCTGGGGACCCAGACTCATACGGGGAGAAATTAGACTGTCTGGCATCGGGCGGAACTTGAGGGCAGCTTTCTATCAGGTGCTTGCAGTGATTACCACAGGACACTGAGACCCGGGGCCTCTTAGGGCAGGACTGAGGATCAGCCATAGCTGTTTGATCCACCCTGTTGATTCCCTGAGACCTGCCCCACCCAAGCTGTGCGCAGAGGCTTTTGCATATGAATGGCCTGGCCCTTTGTAATAGAAAATTATCTAACAAACTGCAGCTGGGTCAGAGAGACCCAGAATATCCAAAAGAAGGCCCAAGGCCCCACAGCAGCTTGCATTGCTTCACAGCTGGGCATCTTCTGGGCACCTCCAAACTCCAAACAAAGAAGAGAAATCTACAGATCTCTCCATAGCTCCTGCTGGGTAGCCTCAGGCAGAGTCTAAATTAGCACCTCCTTAGAGATCCAAGAGCCAGTGTACTCAGTGGTCAAAGTGGGACCATCCAGATTACAACTCCTCAGATCCATAAGGGACACACACAGGGGGCAGACTCAGAGAGCACCAAAGCCCCACTAAAGCAAGTCTTGCCGCATAGGGTGACTTCAGCACAGTTCTCCCACCATAGACACAGCTGAATCTCACAGCCAATTGGCCTGGAGGTCAATTCCTCCCACAGATACAAACAACAATCAAGGTTTAACTACAACAAGACTGTGCAGAAAACCCACAAAGGGGTGCACCAAGAGTGTCCACCTCAGGTAATTGGGGAGGCTGAGCTACTTTAGGACACCTAGCACAGAAAGCCACTCTATTAACACAGGGAAGCATAAAAAATGCGGAGACAAAGAAACAGGTCACAAATGACAGAAATGGAGGAAAGCAAACTACTGGATATAGAGTTCAAAACCACGGTTATAAGGTTTTTCAACAATTTTCTAGAAACTGCCAATGAATTTAGTGAGACCCTCAATAAATTTAGTGAAACCCTCAAGGATATGAAAAAGGACCAACTAGAAATTAAGCATACACTGACTGAAATAAAGAATATTATACAAAGATCCAACAGTAGACTAGAGGATTGCAAGAATCAAGTCAAAGATTTGAAATACGAAGAAGCAAAAAACACCCAACTGGAAAAGCAAAAAGAAAAAAGAATCCAAAAATATGAAGATAGTGTAAGGAGCCTCTGGGACAACTTCAAGCGTACCAACATCCGAATTATGGGGGTGCCAGAAGAAGAGAGAGAGCAAGATATTGAAAACTTATTTGAAGAAATAATGACAGAAAACTTCCCCTAGCTGGTGAAAGAAATAGACTTACAAGTCCAGGAAGCGCAGAGAACCCCAAACAAAAGGAATCCAAAGAGGACCACACCAAGACACATCATAATTAAAATGCCAAGAGCAAGAGACAAAAGAGAATCTTAAAAGCAGCAAGAGAAAAACAGTTACCTACAAGGGAGTACCCATACGATTGTCAGCTGATTTCTCAACAGAAACTATGCAGGCCAGAAGGGAGTGGCAAGAAATATTCAAAGAAATGAATAGCAAGAACCTACAACCAAAATTACTTTACCCAGCAAAGCTATCATTCAGAATTGAAGGTCAGATAAAGGGCTTCACAGATAAGAAAAAGCTAAAGGAGTTCATCACCACCAAACCAGTATTATATGAAATGCTGAAAGATATTCTTTAAGAAGAGGAAGAAGAAGAAAAAGGTAAAGATAAAAATATGAACAACAAATAGATACCTATCTACAAGTGAATCTAAAAATCAAGTGAATAAAATATCTGATGAACAGAATAAACTGGTGAATATAATAGAATCAGGGGCATAGAAAGGGAGTGGACTGACACTTCTCAGGGGGAAAAGGGTGTGGGGGGTGCTGGAAGAGACTGGACAAAAATCGTGCACCTATGGATGAGCACAGTGGGCCGGGGGGGGTGGGCGGTAAGGGCAGAGGGTGGGGTGGGAACCCAGTGGAGAGGAGCTATGGGGGGAAAAAGAGGAACAACTGTAATAATCTGAACAATAAAGATTTAATTTAAAAAAATAAATAAATAAATAAAAGGAGTAGGGGTAGGTCATGAAGAACATTAAAAAAAAAAAGAAGGGGAGGACTGTTTCAGGACTTATAACTAGTAAATAAGGCAATGATTCCTGTCCAACCAATTGTCCCTAACCCTTATGCTTTACTTGCCCAGATTCCAGAGGACAGAGTTTTATAGTACTAGATCTCAAGGAGGCCTTTTCTGTATACTCCTGCCTCCTAACTCACAGTCCCTATTTGCCTTTAAAAGTTCCCAATAATTAAAGTAGGCAGCTAACATGGACAGTATTGCCCCAGAATTTTCGGCAATAGCCCTCATTTTTTTGGGAGAGCCTTTAAGCAGCTCAAAAAGCCCTTTCTTGCAGGCACCAGCTTTAAGTCTCCCAACAGGTCAGCAGCATTGACTCCTAGATCCATCTGTCTCGAGTAAGCCTTGAATGCCAATACAGGAGAAGGATGAATCAACTGTATTCACCATCAATACCATCAATGGAATCACCAGATTCCTATCTGTGTGAGCTTCTAGAGCAGTGGTTCTCAACCTTGGCTGCACATTAGAATTACCTGGGAATCTTTTTAAACTCCTGATTTCTGGGCCTCATCCTCTGGAAATTCTGTTTCTTGGTTACTAATGTTGTGGCCCCACCCCATAACAAAGAAACAGAATTTCTGGAGGATGGGGCCCAGAAATCAGGATTTTAAAAAGATTCCCAAGCAGCACAATTCACCATAGCTAAGATCTGGAAACAGCTTAAGTGCCCATCAGTAGATGAATGGATTAGAAAACCGTGGTATATCTACACGATGGAATACTATGCTGCTGTAAAAAAAGAAGGAATTCTTACCATTTGCAACAGCATGGATGGAACTGGAGAGCATTATGCTAAGTGAAATAAGCCAGTCAATGAAAGAAAAATACCACATGATCTCACTCATTTATGGATAATTAAGACCATTATAAACTGATGAGCAAAAATAGATACAGAGGCAGAGCAACATCAAACAGACTGTCAAGCTACAGTGGGAAGGCCAGGGAGGATTGGGGGGTGGGTGGGTAAGAGATCAACCGAAGGGGTTGTATGCGTGCATATAAGCATAACCAATGGACACAAGACACTGGGGGCTATGGGAGGCTAGGGGAAGGTCAAGGGGAGAAAAAAAAAAGGAGACATATATAATACTCTTTCTAATACTTTAAGCAATAAAACAATAAAAAAAAAGAAAAAGAAAAGATTCCCAGGTGATTCTAATGTGCAGCCAAGGTTGAGAACCACTGTCCTAGAGGACCTGAAACTTCTCTTTTGAAGGGATCCTGAAGAGTTAATGAGTGCCAGATAAGTAACATACTCTGGTATTCCTAGATAAACAGTGTTTTCATTTTTTAATAATTCTTATTCTATCTTTTTGTAAGTGTCACCTGAAGCCTAGGCTGGTACCTGGAGGAGACCTTCTCTGCCCTTGCTGGGATCCAGAAAACCATAAGATGCTCCTACTTATAGCTCCTTTTTGTATTCCTGATGTAGTAAATTTTTCAGCCATACTGGCTTCCCAAATCCCTAACTACTAAGTATGTGATAAGCAGCCTAATTCAGGGTCAAATAATCTCAATTAGATATATATCTCCCACATCTCTCTAAGAGTAAAATGTGCCAAATTTAGTCTATAGGACAACTTATACTACCACTACCACTACCACTACCACTACCACCAACCAGACAGAACCACTTTTCAAGCATCTACAGATTTTTATTCACAGAGAAGCCCTTGATTGAGCAGGGCAAAGTCTGTGCCATGAATAACAGTTCTAGCTGCAAGCAGCTTAGCTAAAAAGAAGGCCTCTCACCCCAGAAGTCTGGGTACCAATTAAAGATATAATGCCATCCCTATTATCATATCCTCCCATTTAGAAGCCCTAAAGCTCTAACTGGTCCTCCACATGGAAGAGCAAATGGAGGCCATTACATTTATCTTCCACGGACCCTTAGACCACCCACTTCTGATGGGACCCTGACTGCCACCCCAAACTATGGCCCCTTTGCCAGCAGGAAGCAGCCAGAAAGTTGCGGTGTCCCCTGTCCCCAATGATAGTTGGGGTTTTCTAATCAGAGAGGGGACTGAAACAGGAATTTTAGGGGGATATAAGCAGGCTTAGGGAATTTTTGGAATTGGGATCCATGGAAAAAACACAGGGCTACAGATTGGGAGAAGGTACATTTCCATAAGACAGAGGAGCAGCAATAGGTACATCTCCATAACATGAGGGAGAGGCTACAGCTACATTTCCATAAGATAAGGGAACTGGGAGTAGCCCAGAGGTCTATTACAGAATACAGAAGGAGGAAGAGAGCCCAGAGGGAATAGGAGGACGATGAGGAAGGAGGGCCTCAGGAGTTACTATAGTAACCAATTCAAAAGGAAATATTGACCAATAAGAGGGGATATCAGGACACAGGAACTGCAGCCTTTATAAACCATAGAACAGGAGTTGGTGACCCTTTCCCCCTTCTACGTGGGAGTCTGAACTTGTTCTTCAATAAATCTTCCACCTTTGCTATACCCATCTTCTTTCCGTGGATTCATTCTTCAACTCTGGCGGGACAAAAGAATCTGGGTTCCAGTCCAAATATTCCGTTTCACTAACACATTCCATTTGCTACTTCACAGAAAAAGAAAGCTGTTGTCAATTATGATACTTGACCATGAAGCACTATTTAGTGGTATAATCTGACTTTTTCTATCACTCTCCAATGGCAGGAAGAGGGTGGGGAGAAGAGTTTGTATTTGCATATTTAGGAGCTTCCAGGAAAAATTATCTTTGTCTTTGATACATTAAGAGTTGTGTAAATTCCTATGATGCTAGAGATTGCAGCTACCTTTCTGTGTGACCTCTTGAAATTGGCTTATTTGAATTGCAAGGTCATAACCTGGCATAAAACATATCTCTGAATGGACAGGGTAGATTTTTGCAATGTTCTCATACTTAGAGATATAATACTATGAATGACTGTAGAATGACAAGGATGGCTAAAATATAGCTCACCAAAAACATTTAAAGCAACCAATGGGTGAAGAAATATGATCCAATATTTCCAAAAGGTTCTTAAATCATTGCATTTTGTCAGTAGATTGTGGTGGTGGAGGATGGGGATGAGAGGGGGAGGAGAAGAAAAAATAAGAGAACACAGAGACCAAAAATAATAAAGCTATAGGCATTTCAAGTGATTTAAATAGCTCTTTTCATCAAACTTCCCCTGTGTATGCTTGACACTGTTGTTTAACATAACAGTGGAGAAGTAACTTTATTATTGATTGCTGTTCCGGCTCTTTCCCAGGGAGGCAACGCTGAGCACTTCTCCAAGCAGCCTTATCTCTGTGAAGCAGCAGCCCTGAGAACATAGGCGCTCCATCTGTGTATAGTCTCTGATCTTAGCAGCTGAGAAACAGCTCGGGTGATAGACTCCTAACCTCTGGGGAGTTGGAGCAATAAGACAGCAAAGAAATGGCACAATAGCTCATGGCATCATCACTGTTTACCTAGCTAGATCTCTTGGAAAGCATTATCAGTTTCAAATCATATGCCTCAGTTACCTGATGTTTGAAGCTGTTGTAGTATTTGGCTGATAGTCTGAATTTTAGTGGGCAGTAGGTTCCAAGTGTTTTATGAATATTATGCCTTTGATTGCTTTGTTTCATTTTATCATAATGGACAATGCTTGTGTTACTTAATGTATTGTATTTAGCAAAATTTGCCCTGTGTAAGCATGATGTTTGGGTGAACATTGTTGTAAATAGTAAAAAAGGGAAAAAAAAGAACTTTCAAAGAATTGTTTTAAATTGTTCAGTTGCAATTGTTACTTTAATGAGCTGTTTTTGTTTTTTGCCTGCTGTTTGCTCTGCTTAGTGGAAAAGAGGAGCAAGAGTTTTTTCTTCACGTTTAAGTAGGCCGATAAAGCATCTAAGTTATAACAGGTAAAAAACGAGAATCCCTTGAAATTAATCAGGAGTCTGTATAATTCATTTAGGTACTCATTTTACTGAGGTTTATGTGACATATAAATATATTGAATATTTTTTTTAATAAATGCAGATAGAGCCTTAACCAGTTTGGCTCAGTGGATAGAGCGTCGCCTGCGGACTCAAGGGACCCAGGTTTGATTCCAGTCAAGGGCATGTACCTTGATTGCGGGCATATCCCCAGAAATGCAGATTGATATTATCCTATATAATAAAGAGGTAATATGGAAATTGACCACCCCAATGTGGTCAAAGATGGCCGTCCCCATGTGGTCAAAGATGGCCACCACAAGATGGCCAGCAGGGGAGGGCAGTTGGAGGAGACCAGGCTGACAGGAGAGTGGTTAGGAGGTGATAAGGCAGGCAGGCAGGCAGGCAGGCAGGCAGGCGAGCAGTTGGGAGCCAGCAGTCTCAGATTGTGAGAGGGATGTCTGACTTCCCTGTAGGATTGGGCCTAAACCGGCAGTCGGACATCCCCCAGGGGTCACAGATTGAAGAGGGTGCAGGCTGGGCTGAGGGACAACCTGCCCCCCCCACCCAGTGCACAAATTTCATGCACCGGGCCTCTAGTGTGACATAAGAGTTCTGCTTTCCAAGTCATGAAAAAGTGATGAGTTAATGAAATAGAAATAATTGTAACCTATGGCTTGGTGATGGTGAGTCAAGGATTTAAAAGAATATGCTAGGAATGTGATATGTCAAGCCTTTTCCCCAGGTGGGTATGTATATTTGACTGGATTCTTTCCATATATAGCTGTGTGAACTTGGCCAAATCCATATGAATGTATGACTCCCAGTCACTAAAAACTACTAACTTATCCAAATTATAAATCTAGTCACCTTAATTCTAGGAATTTAGTCACTAGAAAATGTCCACTATGTTCAATAAAATATTTTTGTTGTGATGTTGATATATTTGCATATATTACCTAGCAGCCTATTTTCCTTCTAGTTTTTTTTTGTTTTTAATTCTTATTCAAGGATATTTTTCCATTGATTTTTAGAGAGATTGGAAGGGAGGGAAGAGACAGAGAGAAACATTTGTTGTAATGTACCCCTCGAATCACACAAGGATGCCTCAAGAAGTTGAATTAAAGAGTCACATTTAACCAATGGCATATTTCACAGACCTAGAACGAACTCTCCAAAAATTCATCTGGAATAAAAAAAAGACCCCGAATAGCTGCAGCGATCCTGAGAAAGAACAAAGCAGATGGGGTCTCAATAACAGATATCAAGCTATATTACAAAGCCACTGTTCTCAAAACTGCCTGGTACTGGCACAAGAACAGACATATAGATCAATGGAATAGAAGAGAGAGCCCAGAAATCGACCCAAACCAATATGCTCAATTATTATTTGACAAAGGAGGCAAGAACATACAATGGAGTCAAGATAGTCTCTTCAATAAATGGTGTTGGGAAAATTGGACAGATACATGCAAAAAAATGAAACTAGATCACCAACTTACACCACACACAAAAATAAACTCAAAATGGATAAAGGACTTAAATGTACGACAGGAAACCATAAAAATACTAGAAGAATCCAAAGCCAACAAAATCTCAGACATATGCCAAAGCAATTTCTTCACTGATAGTGCTCCTAGGGCATTGGAAACTAAAGAGAAAATAAACAAGTGGGACTACATCAAAATAAAAAGCTTCTGCAGAGCAAAAGAAACCATCAACAAAACAACAAGAAAGCCCACTGCATGGGAGAACATATTTGCCAATGTTATCACCGATAAGGGTTTAATCTCCAACATTTATAGGGAAATCATACAACTTAACAAAAGGAAGATAAACAATCCAATCAAAAAATGGGCAAAGGACCCAAATAGACACTTTTCAAAAGAGGACATTCAGAAAGCCAAGAGACATATGAAAACATGCTCAAAGTCACTAATCATCTGATAAATGAAAATCAAAACAAAAATGAGGTACCATCTCACACCTGTCAGAATGGCTATCATCAACAAATCAACAAATGACAAGGGCTGGAGAGGATGTGGAGAAAAAGGAACACTTGTGTACTGCTGGTGGGAATGAAGACTGGTGCAGCCACTATGGAAGACAGTATGGAGTTTCCTCAAAAAACTAAAAATGGAACTCCCATTTGACCCTGTGATCCCACTTCTAGGAATATATCCCAAGAAAACAGAAACACCAATCAGAAAGGATATATGCACCCCTATGTTCATAGCAGCACAATTCACCATAGCTAAGATCTAGAAACAGCCTAAGTGCCCATCAGTAGATGAATGGATTAGAAAACTGTGTACATCTACAAGATGGAATACTATGCTGTGGTAAAAAAAGAGGACTGTCAACAGCAGAAAGCCTGGGGAGGGTTGGGGGGCAGGAGGGGGGTGGTAAGAGATCAACCGAAGGACTTGTATGCATGCATATAAGCATAACCAATGGACATAAGACACTGGGGGGTAGGGGAGGCCAGGGGATTGTCAAGGGCGGGGGAAAAAAAGGAGACATATGTAATACTCTTTGTAATACTTTAAGCAATAAAACAAAAAAAAAAGAGTCACATTTATTGCAAATCTGGGACTCTGAGGGGGCATTTCGCTCTCCCAGATCTCATAGTGTCCTCCCCAGCCCCAACACCAGATTTATATAGGCAAAGATCACAAAGGTATTGATTACATCCCAGGGTTTGGAATGAGGAACCTGGTTTGCAAAAAGCAGTTTACAGAAGCAGAAGCAGTTTACTTAAGCATGTTATCTAAATTATAGTTTTGGGTCTCCGGATCACTGAGTCAACAGGGACACATTATCTGGAGCCCTCTGACCTTGGGATAATTGTGCTGTCCTTCCCAGATACAGAAGAATGTGCTTTCTAAGACCAGTATGACCACAACCAATGGGATATTCACATTACAATCAATAGGGTATTTAATCGAATGGGATGATTTATATAATTCAGAAAATCAAAATAACTTTTCTATCATTAAACAAAGCAAATAAGTACAGAAGCCAAACAGCAGGGTTAAAGTTAAACTATAGTTCAGGGGTCCTCAAACTACGGCCCGCAGACCACATGCAAATACAAATATTGTATTTGTTCCCGTTTTGTTTTTTTTTTACTTCAAAATAAGATATGTGCAGTGTGCATAGGAATTTGTTCATAGTTTTTTTTAAAACTATAGTCTGGCCCTCCAATGGTCTAAGGGACAGTGAACTGGCCCCCTGTTTAAAAAGTTTGAGGACCCCTGCTATAGTTTCTACCTGAGATGATTGCTACCATACTTCACATTGATATGAGAGATACACATGGTTTGGTTGCCTCCCACACATACCCTTAATCCAGCCTGAAACCAAGGTGCATGCCCTTGAACAGAATTGAATCTGGGACCCTTCGATCCACAGGAAGAAACTGTACCCACTGAGCCAAACCAGCTAGGGCTCCTTCAAGTTTTTAATGACAATCTTGCAGGTTTCAAGGGAGCATAAAATACTGTTCATGAGAGAAATAAATTTCCTGCTCAAATTAGGAAACATTTGGCAGATGAAGAGACTTTGAAGTCTTTTGTAGTGTTGGCAGACATTTTCTATTTTAGATTTAATTAAGAATTTAAATATTTAATTTCCTTAGAAGTAGTCTTCTTAGTGTCCACATCCAGATACATTATGCTTATAAATAAAGTTAGTGGCCTTGTAGGGTAGCAGAATATGCCACTCCAAAAATATGCCACTTTACCATTAAGAGTATTTTGAGCTGAATGCAATTGAAAAGAAGCAGATAAAAGAAAAACTGCCTACCCCTATATGCATAAAAGCAGGAAAAAATTTGTAAAGGGATCCCCTCTGCCCTCTTTACCAGGAAGGACAGGAGTTAATTATAAGAGAACTTTATATTTTATCAACCTGAAGACTGTGAAACCAAAATGTGGGGTTTGAGTCTGAGTTCTCATTGTCTCCTAAAATCAAAGAATGAAGTCATGGACAAAAAACGGTTAGTGGGACCAAAGTTTACTGAGAGAAGTCCTGGTGATCCGGGATTTTTGGACTGGAACACGCGGTGTTCCCCTGGGCAGGATGACTGGCTTCCCTAGATTCTTTGTACATAGGAGTCAAAGAATGACATGACAGATGGAAGATGGTATAGCAAAGGTGGAAATTTATTGAAGAATAAATACAGACTCCCACTTGGGGAGGGGGAAAGAGTTCCCACCGAGTTCCTTGTTTCATGATTTATAAAGGCTGCAGATCTTTGTGCCTGATATACTCTCTGATTGGTCAATATTCCCTTTGATTTGGTCACTATAGCAACTCCTGAGCTCAAAGGTCAAAGCTCACTTGGGATGTGTGAGGCCCTCCTCCCTCATTGTTCTCCCACTCCCTCTGGGCTTTCTTCCTCCTTCTTTATTTTGTAAATACAGACCTTTTGTTACTTCCAGTTCCCTTGTCTTATGGAAATGTAACTGCTGCCTCTCCCAACTTCTCTGTCTTATGGAATTGTAACCTTTTGCAACTCTGTAGCCCTGTATTTTTTCCATGGACCCTCTTAATTTAATAAATTCCCTAAATCTGCCTATTTTACCCCTAAAAATTCCTATTTCACTGGAAAAGGTGCAGCTGGGGTTCCAGGAGCAGGCCAGTGTCCAGAGCTTCCTTTTTATGTTATAGTCAGGTTTTAAAGTCTACTAGTCCTGCCCTAATGTTCCACTTCTATGGGATGTATGCACAGGTGACCCAGTGCACCTCATTTGGATATACCAATACAGACGTCAAAGGGTACTTATTATTAATTAATTAGGCCGAGCTTAACCAAAACTAAGAAGAGAGAAGACACAGGAGACAAACAGAATGCAAGAATCACACAGGTTTATTTACCAGAGAGCTGATGGGTTTCAGTCCTTGGCAGGCCACCTGGAGACACTTGCTGACAGAGACACACGGAGGTCGTCAGGTACGCAGCTGCAGAGTGCTCGGTCTCTTGACACGAAGAGAGGCCTCTAACAGTCTGGGCTCAGAAGCAGAGCAGGAGCAGCAGTTTCCAGGGGTAAAGGAGAATGTCTTGTCTGTGGAGGGCAGACAGGCGTCTAACTGCTGCCGTGAGAGTCCTTCTTTTATGCCCGATGGGTGGGCTTCTTCAGTGTCTCATATCAGTGTGCTCCGGTGGCCTTCTGGGCTTATCAGGATACACACCCAGGGAGTTACAAGTTATTTGTCAGGAGTGCACACACAGGGAGTTACAAGTTACTTATCAGGGTCACACACACAAATTAAGTTCCTCTTCTAAGTAAAGTTTAAAATTCACTCTAATAAAAAAATGGAATTTGCTTATACTAACTTATACTAACTAAACTTATTACTATAACACCTAACCAGTTTGGCTCAGTGGATAAAGCGTCAGCCTGCGGACTGAAGGGTCCCGGGTTTGATTCCAGGCAAGAGCATGTACCTTTGTTGCGGGCACATCCCAGTAGGGGGTGTGCAGGAGGCAGCTGATCAATTTTTTTCTCTCATTGATGTTTCTAATTCTCTATCCCTCTCCCTTCCTCTATGTAAAAAATCAATTAAAAATATATTTTTTTAAAAAGTCTACTAGTCCTTGTGTAGAGCCCTACATGGCCAGAAGCCATGTTGGCACAGGGAGCCCATCTCTGGACAGCCATAGGAGCCCCGAGTTTGCTGAGGAAGGGGTGGGGAGAAAGCGTACCCTTTTTAATATAGGGGGTGGATACAGCCTTGCTAGGTCCTGATTGGTCTTTGCAAAGAATTCTGCCTTAGCAACATCCTTGGGATTGGTTTATATGCCTTACTGCCTTGTTATTGATTATCTGCACATTGCCTGTCTTAGCAATATCAATACATTTTAAAGTTCATGTGCACACACTTACTTTTCCGCCCAGTTGGGTGCCTGAGTAACTTCACCTCGCTGGGATCTCAGGTTTTATTTCCCTGCTAACAAAGTCCTGATTCCTGACTACCTAGCTTCCCTCTGTCTCCTCAGCTGCACCAGGGGAATTTCCATAACAAACCTTGCTAAAACTAGCCCTTATCTAGCACTAGTTTTCCTTTTCCCTATATTTTCTTTTCCACAATTCACCACCTTAGAAAGTCAAAGTCTTTTCTTTATCTTCTCACTTCTCTAGAAATTCACTATTCTTTTGGTAAGGTGCTTTTGAAATGGAATTTTTGGACTGGAACCCGGATTCTTTGTCCACCAGAGTCGAAGAATGAATCCATGGACAGAAGGTGATGGGGAAAACAAGACATTTTTGGGGGGCTAGCAATCTGAATCTGTGCCAGTAATCTAATGTACATTCTTGATAGCCTATAATTAAGTCACTGCCCCTTTCTCCACAATCTGGTCTAGCAAGACCTGCTTACCTAATTCCTCCCAATTTACAGAGGGGCCATAAATGAAGAATGTAACAGCTTAGCTACAGGGGAGTCACTGACATCACCCAGACAGGCATTTAGATACAATCTAACTTTTCCATTCTAACTGACTCAGGAGGGGCTGTACTTTGCTTTGCTTTATCCCTGCTCCCACTGACCACCACAAAAGCCTGGTAGTTAGGAAACAGATAGAAAACAAAGAAACTGAAGGGTATAAAGAGAAAGCTTCTTCATATTGGCTGACTCATGATTTGGAGAACTGACCCCCTGAGTCACTGTACTAGTACATGTGAAACATCTGAAAATAAATGGGTTTATCCTGAAGCTCCAAGTACTCCTGTGTATTTTCAGTCGCCTGGTAAATTCTGTAGCAAAGGTGGTATAGCAAAGGTGAAAATTTATTGAAGAGTAAGTACAGATTCCCACATGGGGAAGGGGAAAGAGTCCCACAGAATGGACTCTCATGTAGGGAGGGGAAAGGGTCCCACCGAGTTCCTTTTCCCTATGGCTTATTAAGGCTACAGATCCTTGTGCCCTGATATCCCCTCTGATTGGTCACTATTCCCTTAGCCTGGTTACTATAGTAACTCCTGGGCTCAAAGGTCAAACCTCACATGGGACATATGAAGTTCTCCCCCACTCCTTCCTTATTGTTTTCCTGTTCCCTTTGAGCTTTCTTCTCCTTCTGGATGAAGGGCTTCCTTCTCTTTATTTTGTAATTATAGACCTTTTGCTGTTCCCAGCTCCCTCATTCTATGGAAATGTACCTGTTGCAGCTTTTTGGCTTCCCTATTCTATGGAAATGTAACTTCTGCTGCTCTGTAGCCCTGTGCTTCTTCCATGGTCCCCTTGATTTCTAAAATTTTCTAAAACCTGTCTTTTCCACCCCTAAAAATTCCTGTTTTACTATTAAACCCAGGTTCAAATCACCTCTTAGAGTTATTCATCTCTGGGTATTATCACATGTATGCATGACACACATGCTAATAAATTGTTTGTTTTTCTCTTGTTACTATGTCTTTAATCCAAATGCAGGATCCCAGTTAGAAAACCTAGAAGGCTAAAAGGGAAAATAATTTTTGTCTTCTATAGCCTTTTGGGAAAAAGTTATGTTTTTTAAGGTGTTATATTCTAAAACTGGCTTTTTTTCTGGTTCAAGAAGAGGTAACTGTTACAAAATTTTAAAGGGTAGTAGTAAGGCTTCATTTGTTCACCCACTGGCTGATACTTGAGATTTAATATTTGGTATTTTAGTTGAGCTAGCAAGATTTTGATTTTTATAAAACACACACTCTTTCTGCGCAGACTACGTAGAGCCTAACTGGCTGATTACAGCCTATCATACTTCTGTGAGTGAGTTTATTCCACAACTTCCTTGAATGTTTAGCGATCATAAAAAGGTAAAATATCATGAAAAAATGATTGTTGGTGAGTGGCAAAGAAGCATAATTGGGAAGGAAAGTTATATAAAAAGTACTAGAAAACACCTTTGCCTACTTCGTAATTCCTTAGGGTCTGCCATTCTGTACTCAGAATTGTGTTGGGGAAAGGAGACTCCAGAGGCTATTGCAGAGTGACAGAGCTAGGAAAGGAATGAAGTCTAATAAATTCAGGTACAAACAGAGGTAGAGGGAAACCCAGGGACAAGGAGATCAAAGTTCTTCATCATTGCCATGTGGAGCCATGCCTGAGCCTAAGGCCAAAAGAAAAACATGCGCCCCCAAATATAAACAAATTTCACTTGTGAAACTAAGTAGAAAATATTAATAAAAGCTGAACAATAATCAATTATAACTACATATAAAGCTCTGTGTTGCCCAACCTGTTCCCATGCTATTTTTAGCCCTCATTAACCCCCTTCATGTGATGTGACAGAACTGTGGCTAGAACCCGGCTCATTAGAAACAACTATTCCTCTTGCATTACAAAGGGTCTTAAAACAAACAATGACTTGTCTTTATTTATAAGTTTTTTCACCAAATATTTTTGCATAATTTATAATTATAAAACTTAACTGTCAAATTTCATAGTGCTCCCTTTTGTATTTTGAACTGAGGAGAGTGCCTTACTTGCCTTACCCTAATCCTGG
Source organism: Myotis lucifugus (assembly GCF_000147115.1). Lineage (NCBI taxonomy): Eukaryota > Metazoa > Chordata > Mammalia > Chiroptera > Vespertilionidae > Myotis > Myotis lucifugus. The sequence goes on from NW_005871129.1 coordinate 3,154,171, forward strand.
CCCTGTTGCTCATACACATTTCAGTTCAACAGAGGACTAAGCAATTATATAATTTGTGACAATTATATAACAATTATATAAAGACAATTTTATAATGTGATTCATGTCTTCTTCCTTATCTTCTTTTTTTATCCCTTTGTATTGTATTTCTGCAGTGACTAGGACCTCTATTACCATGTTGATTTGAAGTAGTGACATTGTGTCTCATTCTCAAATTTGTGTGTTTAAAAAATTGTTACTATTATTTCATTATTAGGATTCATTATTAGTGTAGAATATTGTTAGTTGTTGGTTATCAGGTTAAGGAAGCCTATTCGTATTTGGCTAAGAGTTTTTATCAGACAATAGTGCAAATTTCATCAATTGCATTTTCTTCAGCTGTAACTGATATATCTCTTTAATCTGTTATTATAATACTAGAGGCTTGGTGCACAAAATTTGTGCATTGGGGGGTCCCTCATCCCGGCCTGCGCCCTCTCGTAGTCCAGAACCCCAAGGGGGATGTCCACCTGCCAGCTTAGGCCCAATCCCCAGGGATCAGGCCTAAGCCGCAGTTGGACATCCCTCTCACAATTTGAGATTCCTCGCTCCTTACCACCCACCTGCTCATTCCTTACTGCTCAGCTCGCTACTCCTTAGCACTGTTGCGGAGGCAGGAGAGGCTCCCGCCAACACCGCTGGACTCACCAGCTATGAGCCTGGCTTCTGGCTCAGCGTCTGCTCCCCCTGTGGGAGTGCACTGACCACCAGGGGGCAGCTCCTGCATTGAGTGTCTGCTCCTGGTGGTCAGTGCACATCATAGTGACCAGTCATTCCGCTGTAATGGTCACTTAGGCTTTTATTATGTAGATAAATTACATGAATTGATTTTGTTATGTTCAAGTATCCTATTTTTAGCATAGGTATTGTGGATGAAATGGGCCACATGCTGACCTGACAAGCTCAGGGGAGGCCTGCATGGCAGTCTTGCAAACTCAGAGACCTAAAGTAACCACAAAGGATGGTCTGAAATTAAACTTTAAAAGCAGTTATGGTGGGCAGTTACGTCCTTGGCCAGTATGTTCACTGACAAGGTCAACCTTTACCTTAACTGAGCCTATCTGTCTTTTTGCATCTATGATAACATACCCTTGAAATGTTTGGGTAACTTGTAACTTCACTTTTTCTGGAGACCCTAGGGCACAACCAAATGTGCTGGGCACCAGGACAGATACCACAAATTCCTTCATTATCATGTTAATTGATCCTGCACCCACCTAAGTGTGTGTCCATCATTTTACTTTTTATCCAATCCCAGGGTTTTCCCTTGCTTTGCTTTATCCCTCCTCATTAATCTATCACCAATGAATTTCATGTAACCTACCTACGACCCTCTTTTGATTGCAATGTATAAATACAAATGTAACCCTGCCATTCTCTGGAGCATTATCTCAATTCGTTGAGGTTCTGCTTCCTGGCATATGTGAACAGTTTGGCTCAAATAAACTCACAAAAATTCTTTACAGGTTCCAATGGTTTTTTTTATATTAACAGTATCTAGTTAGTGTTAATAAAGAGAGGGAACAAAAGGAATCAAACATTAAGTGTAATAAACTAGGTAGCTGAATTAAACAATAAGTCTGCTTCCCTAGGAAGTTGAAGCATTCATAGGCTTCTCAGGAGACCACTGCAGCCTCCACCCTCAGGACCTAATCCCTGAAGTGGCCAGGAAGGATGTCACAGGTCATTAGCTGGGATTACTCAGGGAGGAATAAAAACAGCAGAAGAAATTCCTGTTGAGCCATGTGCAATAGAAGCCAAGATGCCAACCATAAGGGAAAAGTGTCTGTCCTGGGAAAAATATCAGATTAGTAAAGGGACCCAGAACCCAGAAGATCTAGGAAATTCATTGGTTAGGGGAGGGCCCAGCACAAGCTCATGAAGGACTGGGAAACTGATTGATTTGTTTGAAAAAGTACCTGTTCCATCCCAAGCCCAAGATATCAAAGTCAGTCTCTCTCTCTCTCTCTCTCTCTCTCTCTCTCTCTCTCTCTCTCCTGGTAACACATATTGGTTTGTCCATCGTTTCATGCATTCTTTCTCCATAAAAGCCATGTGGGCCTAGTAGCCAGGTGGGCCCCAAGCAGAAGCTCCAAGTGCAAGCCTGGGTAGAGCAACACAGTGCCAACCGTAGTGCTTCAGGGAACAAGAGCAAGCTAGCCAGATGGGGACAGAGTCTGAACTAGACTGACTCAATGGCACAGAATTTCTGCTTCCTGGCCTTTCTTCTGGTATTAAAGACAAGACTGGACTTCTTCCATAGTGGGACAGAGCTGAACCCAGGACAGTCCTTTTTGTTTGCTTCAGCTTCAATAAATCTTACCACCAGACCTTATGCTCCCATGCATGGTCAACAAAATGCTTTTATCAAGACACCTCAAGGACCCCAATTCCACAAGCAACACTTATTTTTTTTGGATTACTGCTGATTACATTTTCCTTTATTTTATTCAGGATTTTTCCTTCTAATCACTTGTTATTTTTTTCTTATATTATCATATAATATTTATTCCAATGTTATACTAGATTCAAAAGAACTTGGAAAGCATTCTTTCATTTTCCACCCTCAAGAATTTTGTATAAAATTTAAGTGATTTATTCCTTAAAATTTTGGTAGACTTCACTGTAAAACCATTGAACCTCTTGTTTTTTTTACTGGGCAGATCTTTAAATTCAGGTTCTATGACTTATATATCTGAATTCTTTGTAAATTTTGGTTGTGTTTATTTATGTATTTGTTCATTTTTTTTCTGTTTTAAATTTTTTAGTAATTTTTTCATGGTTCTATTTCTTCTGACTGTTTTTGCTAAGTTGTACTCTTTAAAAAATAAGTCCTTAGCAAAATTTATGATTTTATTGGGATAAAGTTGTCCATAATATCCTCTTATTATAATTTTAACTTTTAGGATCTATAAGATGTCCATTTTTCATCCCTGATATTTAAAGTTTGTGCTTTCTGCATTTGTTGATTAGTTTTTCTAGAGTTTATCACTTTGGTTCATCATTTCAAAGAAAGAATTTATTGCTTTGTTAATTCTCTTTTGTTTGTTTTCAAGTTTTTGATGTTGCAGATCATGCTCCCTGGGAAGCAGACTCCAAGTGAAATTTGGCACAGTAGGTTGATTAGGTAGTGTTCTTGGAATTAACACCTACAGGGAAAGGATTGGAAGACAAAGAAGTTGGGTTCTGGTTCTTTCACAACAAAGGCTGCAATCAGTCCCACAGAGTTCTGAAACCGGGATGGCCTTTCAGAGTTATGAGTTGATGTGATTGGGCCAGGACTTCATAGCCCTGCATCCACATTGTTGGATGCTTCCGGGAAGGGTGGAGGGAGACTTCTGGTGAGACTGTTCTACCAGCCAACAGCACTCCAGCAGCTCACAGAATGATTAGTTTAGTAAAGGGGTGAAACACAACATCCAATTTAGAACTTAGAATATCTGCTTTTAAGATTCATTCTACTTGAGCCAACCTCCACATATGTGTTGAAAGCAGCAGCTTCTTTATGATTCTGATGGGCTTTTTTTTTTTGGCTGGGTACAGTGAACTTTATTGATGGTGCACGACCAAACAGGGCTCCCTAGGCCCCTCCCCTTCTCCAGGGGGTCTGGGATTGAAACGGTGGTCAGGAGATGCTCAGTGTGTCGGGGGATCGTTCTGGGGCAGGGACTCCCCAGCAGCAGAGGGCCTCTCTTCCTCTTGCTGGGGCTGGTGGTTCAGGGGACTCTTACTCCCTGGAGGCCATGTGGACCATGAGGTCCACCACCCTGTTGCTGTAGCCGAATTCATTGTCATAGCAGGAAACGAGCTTGACAAAGTGGTCACTGAGGGCAATGCCAGCCCCAACATCAAAGGTGGAGGAGTGGGTGTCACTGTTAAAGTCACAGGAGACCACCTGGTCCTCAGTATAGCCCAGGATGCCCTTGAGGGGGCCTTCTGATGCCTGCTTCACTACCTTCTTGATATCATCATATTTGGCAGCTTTCTCCACCCGGCAGGTCAGATCCACAACCAACACATTGGGGTTGGGGACACGGAAGGCCATGCCAGTGAGCTTCCCATTCAGCTCAGGGATGACCTTGCCCACAGCCTTGGCAGCTCCAGTAGAAGCAGGGATGATGTTCTGGGCAGCCCCTCGGCCATCACGCCACAGCTTCCCTCCCCCCGCCCCCCCCCCCACTAATCGCATTGCACCCACCTTGGCTGGCCTGGAGCCAGTGCATTTCATAGCGTGGTCGTCCGGACGGTTGTTCTGCTATTCGGCCATTTGGTCTATTTGCATATTATGCTTTTATTATTATAGATGTTGCTTTTAAGAGGTATCAATGTTTGTTTCTGTGTTGGGGTGAGGGAGCCCATACTACTGAAATCAAGGATAGTCTACCTCTCACCACCATAGCCACCATGTTCACATGCCCATTATGCCAGCATATTGGTTGCTTTCAGCTGAACAAGTCATTTGTCAACTAAGGTTTTACTTCTTCCATATAAGCATACAATGGCGGAATGTGAAAATTATTTAATATCTAATAAATGTTTAGGAACAGCATTCTGAGATGTGGAATATATTGCCTCCTGTATCCAAAAGGTACTACTTAATGTTATGTTTCCTCCTTGTTGATGAGAAATGCAATAAGCACTAATTTTTTCTTTACCTTGTGGATGTCCCTTGAAGCCCAAACCACTGAACTCCTAAATTTCACTGACTTGGCAGTCTTTATTCTTTGTAATGTAAGAGATTATTATTTTTTCTATATTGATATTCAGTTGTTCCAGCTCCATTCTTTCCCCCATTAAATTACATTGGCTAATTTGATAAAAACCAACTGACTACATACCCATGCATACATTTTTGGATTATATGCTGTTCCATTACATCTAAATATTTGTCCTTGTTCCAATACTCCACTCCCTTCATCATTGTAGCTCAGGTATCATATATTCTTTAACATTGCTGTTTCTTTTAATTTTTAAAATTGCTTTAACTATTCTAAATTGTTTTAATTACATAAAAATGTTAGAATTAGCCTTTCAATTTTTACAAAAGTTCTGCTGATGTTTTAATTTATTAAAATTAATATTTATTATATGTATCCACATAAATATAAAATATAGTTTCATTGTATGTATAGCTTTATTTATTTTATCTTGCTCCAGATTCAGTGTGCTTCTTAAATCTTAGCATTTATGCTATTTATCAATTTTGAAAAATTCATGATATTTACCCTTTTTCTTTTTGCAATTATCCTATTTCAACCTATTGCCTTTTTGCCCACCTTTTTTTCTCAAACTGTTTTTAGTCTCTGTAAAATCCTCAACTTTTTCTCATGATTAATTAATGGTCTTTTGGGAAGTCTTAACTATTTTATAACCAGTGTGTCAGAGACTAGGGTTTGTTCTCTCAATATCCATATTCTTCTTTGTAGTAATACAATTTTAGATTAATAATTGTCCACCTGCCTATTCCCAAGCTTCCATGCAAGTACTTATGGTCTAATCAATGAGACATAGTAAAATTGATGTGTACAACTTCTGGAAGGAGAGGAGTAGGTCCTCCTATTTTTCTCTACCACTGGGGCACAGTGGGGTATAGATGTGATGGCAGGTTGTGGAGCAGCCATGCTGGGCACAGACATAAAAACTTACTGAGGATGTTACAAAAAGAAATCTGATTTCATGACAGTAAGGAAATGCCTTACAACCACAGGAGCCCTGAGTTGCTTGCATTTATGAAAGAAAAAAAAAACATCTATCTTATCTGAACTACTATTTACTTGAAATTGTGTTACAGTCTCCTATATTCTATCAGAGCATATTTCTAAGTAATAAACCCCATATATTGGAAGTTGGTTTTTTAAAAATTTAATATATTTTTCATTTTTACAACCTCTTTTTGGCCTCTTTCCAAATATATATGTGTTTTTTTATGCCATCTTATTTCTTACAGTAACAGATTTGTTCTTTCCTGCTTTATTCAATTTAAAGACACTTATTTAATAGTCTTGGTGTCAATCAGAGTATGATCTGAAAAAAGAACTATCAGATTTGTATATAATAAGGGATTTGCCCTTATATATTTGTGGGAGCTTGTTAAATAGTCTTTGTGAGGCCATTGTTTCTGTGTCTAGTGCTGAGCCTGAAGTCATGAGGACATGCAAAGAGGATGAAAAGATGGGTGTGAAATGCGGAAAGCAAGGTCAAACCAGGACCTGCAAGGATAAGCCAGAATCCATCAGGAAAAACTGGACTCCAGGTCAACCTTTCACTGCTTCCAAGTCTCCAAAATCAAAGCTGTGATGATTTGCAGGAGGAGCTGGGACCAAAGAGTACCTCATTCAGAACCAGAGAGGCTGACTGGGGAATCTGGCAGGTGTGGCATTACTGTAAACCTAGCTATTGTCCTACTTCAATAAGTGAGACAGTCAATAAACAACAACCTACATGAGCAGCAACAGTACCTTGTGCCCAGCACTGACTTCTGAGAGTAAAAAGAATATAGCTCCTATTTCACTTCACCCTTCCAAATCCCATACAATTCTCTCACAGCTGTCACTAACACAAAACTAGGCTGAGAGGGGAATTCTGGGAAACATAATTCCAGCTTAATTAATGAAGTAGAATACAAATCCACTACAGTATCTGTGGTATCCAACCTTGAAGATTTCCCTGATAAATGGTCTCCTATTGGTCACACCCTTGTGTTGATCCCCTCCCACATTTAATGGGACTGACCTATGTGAGGAATAGGATATTACCAAAGTGACAGTGTGTGATTTACCAGGTTTGATCATTAAAGACATTACAGCCTCCTTCTTGGTCTCTTACATCGTTCCTTCTGGGGACATCTAGCTATCATGTTGTGAGGACAGTCAAGCAGACTTATCAAGAAAACCACATGGAGAAAACCAAGGCTTCCTGCCAAAAGCCAACACCAATTTGCCAGCTAGGTGAGTTAGCCACCTTGGAAGCAACTTTTCAAACCCCAATGAAGTTCCTATGCTCTGAATGTTTGTGTCCTCTCAAATTCATATGTTAAAAACCTAATGCTCAAGGATGTGGAGGCTCTGAGAGGTGATTAGGTCATAAGGGTTGAGTACACATGAATGAAATTAGCGCCTTTATTAAAAAGGCCCCACAAAACTCCCTTGCCCCTTTCATCATGTGAGGATACAGGGGGAAGGTGCCATCTAGAAAGTGAGCTCCCACTAAACAACAAATATGCAGGCACCATGATCTTGAACTTAGACGCCTGCTTATACCAACCTGAACAGACTAAGATAGAACTCTTCAGACCATTTCAGCTAGTCGCCCTCAAGTCTTCCAGCTCACACCACAACCAACATGTCTCTACAAATAATGCTCTCCGCGCTGAGTTTGTGACCTATACAAATGGTGAAGTAATATAATTAGTGTTGCTTAAGCCATTTGGCAATGGTTAAAAAACAACAACAGTGTTTAGTTCTTCATAGTGGTTTAAATGGATTTCTTTTATGTTATGTAATTTTGTATTATGAATTCATTTTAGAGGGGCTTTTGATCTGAAATTCCACTAGATGTTTTGGTTTGAGGATGCTTACAGTCAGAGCGTTTTGCTTTTGTTTCTGTCAGGTGAATGAGGGGTTTCACTGAATTGAGTATAATTTGACATTAATACTTTGAGCCTGAGGATTCCCAGATTTTATATATATATACCAAATTCACATGAGGTGAAAATCCATTGTCTTACTTTGTATTTCTCTGAAAGCATTACTTAATGTAATGACTTGTATGTAGGTGTGGGTGATCCCAGAAAGTCAGAAGGTGAGAGTAAAGACAGTAAGCCAGGGAAGGATGTAATGCCAATAAAAACCGTGCTATTGAGCTATAGTCATCCCTGGAGGCAAATGAAGTTCAGCCTTCCTGGGGCATCTTCTAAGAAACAAAGTGGAAATTTTATCAGAATTTCTCCTTTTAAAAATCAGGAGACATAGCTCCATTGTGAAGGGACCTCCTGAGGAGTGAGAGGTCCCAGCCCCACATCAGGCCCCCAAGCCCAGGGTTCCAGTGCCAGGAAGAGTAATTCCCATACCTTCTGGCTATAAAAACCAGCAGGGATTGTGGCTGAGTGAAATGGGTGATCCTGAGGTCTCAGGCATTCGTCCTAAAGGGCCTATATGGACTTACTCAGATGCACTTGCTCTGAGCTCCAGCACTGGGTCAGCGTCTAGAAAGGCACCAGTGTCTTATGAGGAGGAACTGCCTTGTCTGGCCTTAGAATGAGAGCTGGAGGAACAGTGTTCTCCCAGACAGAAGTTCTGACAGAGGCCACTGTTCTTTTTCTGAGTGTGCCCCCAACCCCACCTCCACAGAGCTGGCTGGCAGACACCATATCTGAGTCTCCATCAACCTGGCTAACACTGTTTGCTTTGCCCTGGTGAATTTCCTGAGACCCTGCTCCACCCAATTTGATGGCCCACCTAGCTTTTTCCTGTGGCTTTTCCATACAAATGGGCTGTCCTTGCTCATGCTTTAGATATTCCTAAAATATATAAAACAAGCAGCATCTGGCCTTGGTTGTGCCATACCTCTTGCTAAGTGGCCTCAGGTCTGGCATTTAGTTCCCAACTTGACCTCTCCTGGGCACCTGCAAGCCAAGCATAAGTAGCAGCCATTTGCAGATATTTTGTAGCGCATGTTAGGTAGCCCTGGAAGGGCACAGGTATGGCTGAACTTGGTCTGCATCTCAGAAGGGCCCAGAACCAGCACATCTGGTAGATAGCTACAGGCCGTGCATGCCAAAGCTTCTCAATGAGCAACGCATTCAAAGTACAGTCTCAGAGAGCATCAGAGCCCTTGTGAAATGGGTCCTGCTCTATGAGATCAGACACTGCACAACAGATTCTCCGCTGTGGTTGTGGCCAGTACTTACAACTGATCAGTCTGTGGTAAATACTTCCTATTGACATTCCAACAGCAATCAAGGCTCAACTACAACAGGAGGGCACACATAGTCCACATGAGGGTGTGCACACCTGGAGCAACAAGCTTGGGTGACAGAGGAGGCTTTGCCACTGGTTCCTACAGGGCACCTACCAGGTAATGTCACTCTACCAAGACCAGGAGACATAGCAGATCTACCTAATACATAGAAACAAACACAGGGAGGCAGCCAAAATGTAGAGACAAAGAAAAATGTCCCAGATGAAAGAATAAAACAAAACTTCAGTAAAAGAATTAAATTAAATGGAGACAAACAACATACCAGAAACAGAGTTCAAGACACTGGTTATAAGAATGCTCAATGAACTTACAGGAAGAGTAGATGAACTTAGTGAGAACATAAATAAAGTTATAGGAAACACAAAAACAGAACTAGAAAACATAAAAATAACCAGTCAGAAATGAATAATATATTAACTGAAATGAAGAATACATTTCAGAGAATCAACAGTGGAGTAGATAAAGCAGAGAATCAAATCAGAAATTTGGAAGATAAGGAAGCAGAAGACACTCAATCAGAAGAGAAAAAAAAAAAAGATAATATAAGGAGTCATTTGGGACAACTTCAAGCATACCCATATTTGAATCTTGGGGTGCCAGAGGGAAAAGAGAGAGAACAGAAATTAAAAAGCTATATGAACAAAATGACAGAAATCTTCCCTAACTTGGTGAAGGAAATAGACATACAAGTCAAGGAAGCACAGAGTCCCAAATAAGATGAACCCAAAGAGGCCTACATGAATACATATAGGTAAAATGTCAAATATTAAAAATAAAGGGAGACTCTAAAAAGCATCAAGAGCCTGGCTGGTATAGCTCAGCAGTTGAGCATCAACCCAGAAGCCAAGAGGTCACCAGTTCAATTTCCAGTCAGGGCATATGCCAGGGGTTGCAGGCTTGATCCCAGTAGGGATGTGTGCAGGAGACAGCCAATCTATGATGTTCCTCTCTCATCAATGTTTCTATCACTCTATCCCTCTCCCTTCTTCTCTCTGTAAAAATCAATAAAAACATATCAAACTACAGCAGGAAGGCTGGGGAGGGTTGGGGGATAGGAGAGGGGGTTAAGAGATCAACCAAAGGACTTGTATGCATTCATATAAGCATAACCAATGGACATAAGACACTGGGGGACAGGGGAAGCCGGGGTAATGTCAAGAAGGGGGGGAAAAAGGAGACATATATAATACTCTTTGTAATACTTTAAGCAATAAAACAAAATTTAAAAAAAAAGCATCAAGAGAAAAGCAGTTAGCTACTTACAAGGAAGCTCCCAGAAGATTGTCAGTTGATTTATCAACACAAACTTTGCAGGCCAGTAAGGATTGGAAAGAAATATTCAAAACAATAAAAAGCAAAGACCTACACCAAGATTACTCTACCCAGCAAGGCTATCATTTAAAATAGAAGGACAGATAAGTTTCCCAGACAAGAAAAAGCTAAAAGAGTTATCACTACCAAACTAGTATTACAAGAATGTTAAAGGGCCTTTTTTAAGGAAAAGAAGAAAAATAAAAATATCAAAAATATGAATAATAAAATGGCAATTAGTATATATCTATTAACAATTATTTTAGATGCAAATAGATTAAATGCTCCAATCCAAAGAGACATGTTGGCTGAATGTATAACAAAACAAGATCTTTACATATATTGTCTATGAGAGGCTCACTTCAGATTAAAAGACAACAGAGAATGAAGGTAAAGGGATAGAAAAAGATATTTCATGAAAATAGAAACAACAACAAAATATCTGGTAACAATACTTACTATACCAGACAATATAGACTTTTAAACAAAGGCTATAACAAGAGAAAAAAATAATCCTAGCAATTTCACTTCTGGGTATTTATTTGAAGAAACCCAATATATTAAATAAAAAAGACATATGCATCCATATGTTATTGCACTTTAATTTACAATAGTGAAGATATGGAAGTAATCTAAGTGTCTATCAATAAATGAACATATAAAGAAGAGTTGTATATATACAGTGAAATATGACTCAGCCATAAAAATAATAAAATCTTGCCATTGGCAATAACATGGATAGATCTAGAAGGTATTGTGCTAAGTGAAATAAATCAGACTGAGAAAGACAAATGCCATGTGATTTCACTTATATGTGGAATCTAAAAATCAAAATAAACAAATAGAAACAGATCAGATTCAGAGAACATTTTGATGGTTGCCAGATGGGAGGAGGGTTGGGGGATGGGTGAAAAGATGAAGGGCTTAAGAAGTATAAATTGGAAGTTACATGATAGCCATAGGAATGTGAAGTACAAATAGAGAATATAGTCAATAATATTTTAATAACTGTATATGGTGTCAGATGGGTACTGGATTTATCAGGATGATCACTTCTTAAACTATATAAATGTGTAATTACTGGGTACTATACCTTAAACTAATATAATATTGTACACCAACTGTAATTAAAAACAATAAATTATTTTTAAAAGAATAATTATAAAATGAGAGTAATCAAGATAGTGTGGTATTGGTGAAAGAATAAACCATAAATGAATGAAACAGAAGTAAAAGTAAAACAAAGCGAAACAAAAAATGGCAATGGATATCTTCAAATGAAACAATAGTCAAAGTAGTCAATAGGGAAACAAAAATTCTTTTCAACAAATGATGCCAGAACATTGTATATCTATATATATTTTTAAAATAGCCTTGACCTCTACCTCATACTACACTTACAAATTAACAGAATTTGAATAATAGACCTAATATAAAAGCTAAAGGTAAAAGCTGTCTGGGGGAAATTAAAAAACACATAAATATTACATTACTTGTGGAGTTTCAAACTATCACTGAATATTTGCTGTCTTAAATAACTTAATGTTTTATAAAATAGGAGAACAACGAAAGAGAGGCCCTTCCAAGGCAATATATTCTAATAGATGTACTTTGTTCATAGCTTATGCCTAAAATACAATTGTAGAAAAAGGTTTATAAATAAACATGCAGACATTTAGTGAAAGAAAATGTAACTACTGACTTGAAAATGTATAAATAAAGATATACAATAAAATATGCAATAAAATATAATTTTAGAAGTCAGGAGTGAGTTGTTTAATGAAAATTAAATCTGAAGAGATGTATAAAAATTTTGGTAAATTAACAGAATTCATTTCTGAGAAAATTTTATGAATTGTTACATGAATAAAGTACTAGTGAAGCAAAACAATGATATATTGTGGCTGCATTATTCAAATTAAGAATACAGAAAATTCTTGAAATTAGTCGGCAATTGGGAAGAATTCTCATTAGAAAAAATTATATGATTTCAAAAACTTTATCAGGACACATATGATGAAAAGAAAATGACAATATTTCTAAAGTTGGTAGTTTTTCAAATGTTGAGTGGGTTATGTCAACCCAATAAATAAAATAGAAATTAAATCAGGAAGTATCTCAAAATCTCCTATGTAACAGCTTTGTCTTGGTGTGTTATGAATGGTAAAGGATATAAAACATGGTTCCTATCAAAAAGATCAAATTGCAACTGAGGAGATGAAAGACATAAAAATAAAGTTTTTAAAAAAATATGTATTTTTATTGATTTCAGAGAGGAAGGGAGAGGGAGAGAGAGAGAGAGATAGAAATATCAACGATGAGAGAAAATCACTGATAGGCTGCCTCCTGCATGTCACCCACCAGGGACTGAACCCGCAACTCTGGCATGTGCCATTACTGGGAATCAAACCCTGACCTCCTGGTTCATAGGTCAACAGTCAATCACTAAACCACACTAGCTGGGCTAAAAATTAAAGGTTTTGTAAGCAGCACATGCTCAATACTCCAAGATGTGTATGAATATGCTACTGGAGATAAAAGAAAAAAGTATTTTGAATTATGGTGTTTGGTATTTCATTAGTTAGAAATAAGTAGAGTACTGATATGAGGACTAGAGACCCAGTGCACAAAATTTGTGCACTTGGGTGGGGTCCCTCAGCCTGGCCTGCACCCTCTCACAGTCCGGGAGCCCTGGGGGGATGTCCGATTGACGGCTTGGCCCACTAAGCCATCAGTCGGACATCCTTATCATTGCCATGGAGGCAGCAGAGGCTCCCACCACTGCCGCTGTGCTTGCCAGCCGTGAGTCTGGCTTCTGGCTGAGCGACACTCCCACTGTGGGAGCACACTGACCACAAGGGGACAGCTCCTGTGTTGAGTGTCTGCCCCCTGGTGGTCAGTGCGCATCATAGTGACCGGTCATTCCACCATTCGGTCATTTGGATATTAGCCTTTTATTTCATAGGATAAGAGTTTGTAAACTTATTTCTTTTCCTTCTCTAAGTTTAGAAGCAAAGCTTACCATAATGGCATTATTGATTTGTTACCAGTCCCAGGTAAGCCTGAGACTGCCAAACTGTAGCCCTGAGACAAATCCACAGAGCAGCATATGTGTCCAGATATTTAGTCTCAACCATGGCAATGAACTGAAATCCTGAGATCCATTCCAGCAGAGTACTCCAGGAATCAGGATGCCAGCAAGCCAAAATTTGTCTCATCACACAAAGATATTTTTCTTAGAGATTTTAATGGAAATGTAGGCTTTGTTTACCATAGACATAGCTTATATATTTTTATTATGGGCTTATTTTACTTCAATTTGCAATAGACTCGTGGAAAATGCACTAGAGTAGAAGAGAGAACTGAATTATAATGTTAGCTCTTTCATTGACTAGTTGTTTGAATTTCTAAAAGTCACTTAACCTCTGTGAGACTCAGATTATTTTCCTAAAAGGTAGAAAGTATCCCAGTGTGTAATGATGAACAAGTGAAAGCAACCATATGTTCAGAATGCCCAGCATACCTCAAAAATATATATTTTAAAAATATTTTTATTGATTTCAAGAGGAAGAAAGAGTGAGAGAGAGATAGAAACATCAATGAGAGAAAGTTATTGATCAGTTGCCTCCTGCATACCCCCCACTGGGTATCCAGCCCACAACCCAGGCAGGTGCCCTTGACCAGAATTGAACCTGGGACCCCTCAGTCCACAGACCGATGCTCTGTCCACTGAGCCAAACCATCCAGGACATCAAAAATATTTCTTGATTGCAATTTAATTTAGGCCATTGAGAGGTTACCTCTAGGATGCATTATAATCTTGTTTGCTGTGTCATCTATAAAGCAAGCAAAATTCAGCACAAGCATTTGGTGTATAAGAGCTAGCAGCTTTCATGTGCCTACTAAGCTCTCAATGAACAGAATTCTTTAACATATTGTTCTATAACTCATAGCTAATATGTTGTAAAGAATTATTATTTTATTCCTTCAAACATACAACATTTAAAAAATAAGTATATATTTCTTTTCATATAAAAGTTCACATAAAAAATCTGAAGCAAATTTCACAAAAATTGAAAACACAGAAAAATGGGTGATGAAATTCATTTCATTATTCAGTCCAGTACTGTCTATGCATGTAAAATCAGAGCTGAATTTTCTTAGTTTGAAAAACCCATCACCAATTTTCACACATCACACTAAGCCACCATAAGTCAAAACCTGCATCTGCATGTCCAATACTGTTTTATTCTTTAGTCGAGTGCCTATTTATTATTTTTTCCTCAAATCCCATGGAACAAGTTAATATGTAAATAAGTCATTTGCCAAAGGGAAGGGGATATAAAAATTCTCCAGACTTGGCACTAATAAAATTTTTCACAGGCTCCTAGAAATAAGCATATGAAAATGATAGATATATTTCCTACTTCCTCCAGGGAGCTTCTCTCTGACCTAGTTGCAGTGCCACATCGTTGAGTGTGTTTTCTACACACAAGTCTTATAAAAATGTTAAGGGAGATTTGAGAAGCTTTGTGATTTCTAAGTGTAGTAAAAGAGAAATGAACAACCAACATGTACAATATATTCAAAATTTTAATCTCACTAAAAATAATGAAAAAAGATTTATTATCACTAAATATAAAAATAAAAATTTAAATGTTACAGGACAAACAAATATATGCATATTGAAATGATGGAATAACATTGTACCTTATAAAATTAATAAAATTTAAGATATAAATTATTTAGATTATTTAATTTTATATATGACTAGAAATTATATGTACTTTAAAGTATTGTATCATTAATACATTATGACATTATCATTAAAATAAAAATTTAAACTGTGTATATTATCAGAGTAAAAATAATTGCATGAACTTACAATAGTAATGACAATGAAAATAACCCAATACATGACCAAAGAGGGCATGTAATCTCGATGGTCTCTGAGTGGCTATGGGGCGGAGCCACCTAAGAATCTGTTTTGAACATACACCCTCAGAGAAAATTAAATGTCGTGCTGAGACACTGAAAGTCTGAGACTTAACTATCATCACTCAGACACACAAAATGAGAAGAGTTTGAGTGCACATGTGGACATGGACTACTTCAGGAGACTTTCCAACCAGAAGATACTGGCCTCTCCCCTCAAAATATATCACTTTCATGAAAGAGCAGCTCTTATTGAGATAATATTTCCAAAGCATTAGAGTTAGACATAATTTTAGGCATTAGATGGAATCTTGGTTTGAGTTCCTCACTATTTAATAGGCCATCAGGATGCATTATAACCTAAGAATTACTTACTTTTCTGAACCTGAAGATGACTTCGAATAATGAAGAGAAGAATAACTGAGTAGATAGGAGAATACATTTTGGAGTCAAGCCAATCCGCACTCAAATATTTTTCTCACCACTTATTGGCTGTGTAAACATGAACCAGTTATTAAGTGTTTGCAGCCATACTTTGCTCGTCTGGAAAATGGGGATAAGCAAATCTGTTCCTCTAGAATTGTTACTGGGATTGAATGCAATACAATTTGAAAGCATTATTGAAGATAACACTGCTTATAATGTAGCTGACATTCTTATAGTATTTACTATAAACTACATTCGTCATATGATTTATAGAAGTGTATCTGCACAAAATACCAGCTCCCGATGTTAGTCTGCCATAATTACCAAGGTAATCACAAAAGAAACACTGTTTCTGATTGAAGACATTTTCTCCATAAAATCAAAATCTTACCTGGTTATAGTAAATATTAGAATAAACTGAAATATTATCTTTCCCTAATAACTTGGTGCCAGATACAAGAGTGTTATAATTTTGTTTTTTTAATAGCAACTAATTATCAATATAAATAGCTTTCACTAATAGACATTATTGTTATGGATGGTATAGTAAAGATTATTTCAATAAAACAACATCACAAATAGAAACTGCCAAACACATCCCTATTAGTTTTGCTTGTTTACAGATGATACAGTAAACATGATGATAATGCATCCTTGATGTAACGTCTCAGTGGCCTAAATTAAATTAAATTGTAATCAAAAATATTTTTGAGGTAAGCTGGGCATTCTGAACATATGGTTGCTTTCACATGTTCATCATTACACACTGGGATACTTTCTATCTTTTAGGAAAATAAACTGAGTCTCACAGAGGTTAAGTGACTTTTAGAAATTCAAACAACTAGTCAATGAAAGAGCTAACATTATAATTCAGTTCTCTCTTCTACTCTAGTGCATTTTCCACGAGTCTATTGCAAATTGAAGTAAAATAAGCCCATAATAAAAATATATAAGCTATGTCTATGGTAAACAAAGCCTACATTTCCATTAAAATCTCTAAGAAAAATATTTGTGTGATGAGACAAATTTTGGCTTGCTGGCATCCTGATTCCTGGAGTACTCTGCTGGAATGGATCTCAGGATCTCAGTTCATTGCCATGGTTGAGACTAAATATCTGGACACATATGCTGCTCCGTGGATTTGTTTCAGGGCTACAGTTTGGCAGTCTCAGGCTTACCTGGGACTGGTAACAAATCAATAATGCCATTATGGTAAGCTTTGCTTCTAAACTTAGAGAAGGAAAAGAAATAAGAAGTCTACAAACTCTTATCCTCATATAAGTATTCTACTTATTTCTAACTAATGGAATACCAAACACCTTAGTTCAAAATACTTTTTTTCTATTATCTCCAGTAGCATATTCACACACATCTTGGAGTATTGAGCATGTGCTGCTTACAAAACCTTTATTTTCATGTCTTTCACCTTCTCAGTTGCGATATGAGCTTTTTGATAGAAACAATGTTTTATATCCTTTACCATTCATAGCACACCAAGACAAAGCTGTTACACCGGAGATTTTTAAATATTTCCAGATTTAATATTTGTTTGATTTATTGGGCTTGACGTAACCCACTCAACATTTGAAAATGCTACCAACTTTAGAAATATTGTTATTTTCTTATCATGTGTGTCCTGATAAAGTTTTTGAAATCATACCACCTATTTTTTCCACTGATAATTCTCCCCAGCTACCAACTGATTTCAATAATTTTTTTCATTCTTAATTTGAATAATGAAACCAGAATATGTCATTGTTTTGCTTCACTGGTACTTTATTCATGTAGAAATTAATCTCTTATTTTGTTCATTCATATTTCCAAAGAGTTACAGATAGACACAATTTTAGGTGTTTGATTAAATCTTGGTTTCAGGTTCCCACTACTTAATAGGCCTGTAGGAAGTAGCAACCTAAGAACTACATCCTTCTCTGAGCCTGAAGAAAATGAGTATTAGCATAATGAAAAAAAGTATAGCTTAGTAAATGGGAGAATAAATTTTGGAGTCAAGCAAATCTAAACGCGTGTACTTTTCTCACCATTTATTAGCTGTGTAAACCTGAACTACTTATTAAATGTTTGCAGCCCCAGTTTACTCATCTGAAAAATGGGGATAAGCATATCTGTTCCCCTAGAGCAGTGGTCGGCAAACTACGGCTCGCGAGCCACATGCAGCTCTTTGGCCCCTTGAATGTGGCTCTTCCACAAAATACCACGTGCGGGTGTGCACATTCAGTGCGAAGTTGACTTAAAACTTTAAGTAAAGTTTATTAAGTTAATTTTAGGGAACGTTGTGGAGTGAAAGAAGATGGGCTGGGGAGGCGGTAAAAGATCAACCGAAGGACTTGTATGCATGCATATAAGCATAATCAATGGACACAAGACACTGGGGGGTAGGGGAGGCCGGAGGAATGTCAAGGGGGGGGGGCAGAAAGGAGACATATGTAATACTCTTTGTAATACTTTAAGCAATAAAAAAAAAGAAGATGTAGTGTCGAGGATTGAGAAAGGTATGTTGAGATGGGTTGGACATATAGAGAGGATGAACGAAATGAGATAGATGAAACAAGTATACAAGACGAGTGTGGATGGGAGAGTTGGAAGGGGTCGACCTCAGCGAATGTACCTCAATCAGATTGAGGACGTTTTTAGCAAAGGCCAGCTTAGGAGTACCCTAATTAAGTTAATAACAATGTACCTACCTATATAGTTTAAGTTTAAAAAATTTGGCTCTCAAAAGAAATTTCAATTGTTGTATTGTTGATATTTGGCTCTGTTGACTAATGAGTTTGCCGACCACTGCCCTAGAGTTGTCACTGGGATTGAATGAAATACGATTTGAAAGCATTAACCACAGCATTTGGTGTATAATAAGAACTAGCAGCTTTCATATGCTTACTAAGCTCTCAATAAATAGAAATTATTAACATGGCCTTGATTCTTACACAATGATATTGTTCTATAACTCATAGTTTATATGCTGTGAAGAATCATTGTTTTATCCCTGCCTTTGTCTATTTTCTTCTCCTCAAAAGTCTGAGAGAATAGACAGAACAATACTTTTTAATGTAATTCTAATCTATACTTTTACCAGATTAGAACATATTTGTAATTAGTTATTTGACTAGAGGTTTTTGCAAAAAGGAAGCATTATTTAGTAATTTTCTATCTTTTAGAAAAATAAACTGAGTCTCACAGAGGGTTACTATATAGTGCTTAAAATACTGCCTGTATTTGAAAAGGGCAGCTTTGTAATTATTGTAACAAATCAATGTTTTACTTGGCATGCAGTTTTAACACATTACTGGATAAAATGAAACCAATTCTCTTTCATCATTTAGCATGACTTCAAAATCTCAATGAAACTAAACAATAACCTTCTGGACCTCAGGGGTGAGCCAGCAGGAGTGCTTTGTGAGAAATGAGAGGTAGCTGAAAAAATTCTAATTGGTCCATTTATAATCTCTAAACATTTTTCAGTTTTTCCTAATAAACGTTTTCCTAACAAATTGCTTGCCATTGAGCTCACTCTATAGAAGCCCCAATCCACTGGACAGTTGCTTTATAACAAACTCAAAGTATCCAACCTACTTTGCTCTTTCTCTCACACTTTTCCCATTTATGACTGAATTTTCAATAATCCATGTCATGCAGTCTGTATGTGACAAACTAATGCTCCCTTTTCCTACTAAGTCATTTAAATTCTCACATTATTCTAACTGGTCTGATTTCACTTCTACAAAACACTTCTCAGATTTCAAATGGGATCCCTTAAAGAGAGAATCACAAAAGTCACAATTTTCGCTGTTTTTTTTCTTCCTTTTCATTATAAAAGTGTGCAGGTTCTAGATGTCAGTGTGTTGTCTCTTAAAAGTCTGCTCCATGTTCCAGGAGTTTAATGTCAAATGATTTTGTAACAGCATCTGGCACCACCCTGGGTTATGCTGTGGTGAGAGTTAGATCGGAAACATCCCGGGAAAACAATCACTTCTGCATTGTGTGGCCGAGGAGCCGGCTCTCCACCTGCCCCCATAGCCCACTTCGCTCTCTGCGGGCAGTCATTTTTAAGAAGGGCCTTGATTGCAATAGGCCTTAGCTGCAGGATAGCTAGAGATATATATGTTTCTGTTTTTAGTCTATTTTTTCCATCTTCCAACTTTCCTACCTGCTTTTGACTCCTGGGAATGAAAAATATACATATTTACTTATATTCCAATGGGAATTTCAATTATCATTTGTTTATATTATCACCAGGAAAGGTTTTACTTTTTCTTCTCTCACCAGACCAGTGTTGTACTCGGATTAGCCCTCTTCCCCCTGAGTTGTTCAGACACATTACTTTCCAGAAGTCATTGTAATAAGTTGTACCTTAACAGACAGATATGTGGTTTCTCTGTTCCATAATCAACAAAACTGCAGGAAGTGAATGCAAGGATTGGAGTGACTTATTAAAATGTATGTTTGTGGAACGTCTTTCCTGGAATGTTTGTGTCCCTTTGTTCCCCTTTTAATGAGCAGCCCTTTGTTTGCAGTATAAAATGATTAAAATTGCTCTATCATTATTATTTTTAAAATACATTTTTATTGATTTCAGAGAAGTAGGGAGAGGGAGAGAGAGAGATAGAAACATCAATGATAAGAATCATTGATTGCACTCCCCACACTAGGGATCAAGCCCAGAACCCAGGCATGTGCCCTGACCAGGTTCAAGCACTGAGCAACACCGGCCAGGCTCAGTCATTATTTTTAATTATATAAAAGCAAGTGTGTCAATGTACATATTTGTGATACGAAATTTTTGGACTGGAACCTGGGTTCTTTGTCCACCGGAATTGAAGAATGAATCCACGGACAGAAAGTGGTATAGCAAAGGTGGAGACTTATTGAAGAACAAGTACAGACTCCCACGTGGGGAGAGGGAAAGAGTCCCACAGAATGGACTCTCATGTAGTGAGGGGGAAAGGGTCCCCCTGAGTTCCTTTTCCCTATGGCTTATAATGGCTGCAGATCCTGGTGCCTTGATATACCCTCTGATTGGTCACTATTCCAATTGGACTGGTTACTATAGTAACTCCTGGGCTCACGCTCCTTCCTTATTGTTTTTCTATTCCTTTTGGGCTTTCTTCCTATCCTTCTGGATGAAGGGCTTCCTTCTCTTTATTTTATAAATATAGACCTTTTGCTGTTCCCAGCTCCCTCATCCTATGGAAATGTACCCGTTGCAGCTTTTCAGCTCCCCTATTCTATGGAAATATACCCTCTGCTGCTCTGCAGCCCTGTGCTTCCTTCATGGTCCCCCTAATTTCCAAAATTTATAATATTTCCTAAAACTGTCCTATCTCAACCCTAAAATTCCTGTTTCATTTGCGAAGTAAAGTGAATTAACATTTAAGATTTTTTTCTTTTAAGAATTTTTTACTCTGTAGAATATGGATAGATAACTTGTTATTTCCCAGATTCTTGCTTTTAATTCCCTTACATTATAATTATAAATGTGAGTTTAATTTTCAGAATGTTATAACTGCTTTCTGCTATACATAAATGCATGAAACTCCTTGTTCCTATTAAATAACTTGATATTTGTATCAAATTAATTATAAGGTAATTTATAAGTTCAGTAATCTTACTTTTAACTTTGTACTTTTAACTTTTTAATTAAGCTAATTATTTTGCAGAGAAACCAAGATGGTGACATAGGTAAACACCTGAAATTGCTGCCTTGCACAACCACTTCAAAAATACAACTAAAAGACAAAAGGGACATCATCCAGAACCACAGGAAGGCTGGCTGAGTGGAAATTCTACAACTAGAAGGAAAGAGAAAAGCATACCGAGACTCAGAGGAGGTGCAGAAGTAAAGTGCAGAGGTACGGAGGTGTGCGCGGAAAGGGCTGGCAGCTAAGGACTCGGTTGTCTTTTTCAATCGGGAGGGAGATACAAGCTCCCGACGGCCCCAACTCCAGTTCCGGGCGAGTCTTTGGGGACTCAGACTCATACGGGGAGAAACTGGACTGTCTGGCATCAGGCGGAACTCAAGGGCGGCTTTCTCTCAGAGGTGCTTGCAGTGATTACCTCGGGACACTAAGACCCGGGACCACTTAGGGCAGGACTGAGGATCAGCCATAGCTGTTTGCTCCACCCTGTTGATTCCCTGAGACCCCGCCCCACCCAAGCTGTGCACAGAGGCTTTTGCATATGAATGACCTGGCCCTTTGCAATCTAAAATTACGTAACAAACTGCAGCTGGGTCAGAGAGACCCAGAACATCCAAAAGAAGGCCCAAGGCCCCACAGCAGCTTGCATTGCTTCACAGCTGGGCCTCATCTGGGCACCTCCAAATCCCAAACAAAGAAGAGGAATCTGCAGATCTCTCCATAGCTCCTGCTGGGTAGCCTCAGGCAGAGGCTAAATTAGCACCTCCTTAGAGATCCAAGAGCCAGTGTACCCAGTGGTCAGATTGGGACCATCCAGATTACAACTCCTCAGATCCTTATGTATTTTAAGGTGGAAAATAATAGCAGTTTTTTTCAAGTTTTACCAGTATTTGCTTTACAAATTGATTTATTAATAAAAAAAAATTTATGGAGTATCCAGTGAATGAAAGAATTTTACAGAAATCAAGAATCTACAACATCAATATCTGGCCTCATGATGTTCACATACACAAATAGAAAGTTAAAAGACATCAGTATAAAGAATGAAGAATATTATAATTTTATGTGGTTTTCCCGCCTCAATATTAGAAACCTTTAATTCTACAGTGGCTTTGAGAGAGTGGTGAAATGTTGAGTTTGTGGAAGAAAGGGAAATGAGAAACCAGAGAACATGATGATGAAGGTAACCAGCTGTCTTGAAGACACTCTTACTAGGACACTCTTACAGACAGCCGGTATTTACCACAACATGCCCAGCCAGGGATATTTATTTTACCTTTTTTCTTTTCTTCTCCATAAATGGACCTACGTCAGTGGTCGGCAAACTCATTAGTCAACAGAGCCAAATATCAACAATACAACAATTGAAATTTCTTTTGAGAGCCAAATTTTTTAAACTTAAACTATATAGGTAGGTACATTGTTATTAACTCAATTAGGGTACTCCTAAGCTGGCCTTTGCTAAAAACGTCCTCAATCTGATTGAGGTACATTTGCCGAGGTCGACCCCTTCCAACTCTCCCATCCACACTCGTCTTGTATACTTGTTTCGTCTATCTTCTTTCCGAAAACCGACTTCTGTGCATGGGCCATGAAGTTTCAATCGCACTGTACGTGCGCGCCCACACGTGGTATTTTGTGGAAGAGCCACACTCAAGGGGCCAAAGACCCGCATGTGGCTCGCGAGCCGCGGTTTGTCGACCACTAACCTAGGTCTACTGTTTTTTTTTCATTTGTTTGTTTATTTTTAAAATCTGTAATACATTTTAATAATTAATTTTTAAAATTTATCTTTATTGTGAAAGTATTACAGATGTCTCCTTTTATTTTTTTCCCCATTGACCACCCTCTTCCCCACTCTCTCCTCCTCCTGAAGCCTTCATTGCACTATTGTCTGTGTCCAGTGAATATAGCTTTTCACTGTAGCTGTTATTGAGGCCCGCCACCATCCCTAGAGCCTGAGGTCCCCGAAGACTGGGACTGCTTACTGTAGGCTCCCAATTGGGAATGGGCATGCATATCTGAGAGATCTGGGTGACAGGATAGAGCAGCATCCCACCCTGAGGTTGCAAATGAATGAAGGATCCGTAAGAGCTGGGCTTTTCTTTAACCTCCAACTTCCTCAACTGTTTTTCTTAAGTTTATTTTTTATTGTTAACACTATTACAGACGTCCCCTATTGTTTTGAAGGATAAGAATTTTTCCCAGTAATATAATATGGAATATTTTATGTACTAGGGAACCCACAGCAGAATCAGGGTGATTTGCTTATTCTCCAGTACTGGAAACCTGCTCTGTGGTGGGAAATTTAAGGGAAGATAATTGGCAAAGAAGCTGTGTGAAAAACACTGACTGGACCAATTAGCAAACTAAAACTGCAAGACAACTGTACAAATCTTCACAGGAGCAAGTACTTAAAAACCTAAGTTTATGTCAAGGCATAGTCTGGTTGGGCTGGAACTCTCTTTAAAGGTGAGAAGAAACGTGACTTCAAGTAAGGGAAGGGGGAAAGCCTGAGTGGACACAGGAAGATCATACATAGCTTTCCAAATTACCCCATCATAAACGCTGCCTTTCAGTGAGACTACTGTGAATGACATAGATGATCTATGGGTATTTTAATATGTTGCTAATATTAGGTATATATTAAATGTTAGTTTCCTACTTCCATTTGAAGCAAGGACACAAATATTGGCTGCAGAAGCAAGGCAATGATTTCTTTTTACATGTACTGGTATGTCGTAGAGAAGGCTCTGTTGATTTTTCATGCTAAAATATACAGTATAGTGGACATTGTAACATTTTCTAAAATTTATAGTCTGTATTATATATGTAAAGATGAATCTATATATTATGTGTTATAAAACAAAATATGAAGCTGGCATTATAGAGATTTCATGTAATAAATCTAAGAAAAACAATTTATTCTCATGAACTTGCTAAAACGTTCCCCAACACCATCTTTTTGTGACAAACCCAAAGGTCTCTTTCAAAGGCCAAATTTTTAGTAACACCTGCTTTTAAGAAAGGGATTGAGCTATAGCAAAATTATTCATTGAGTGTAAAAAGGACACTGCGTATCAGATGAGAGGCCACAGTGGCATGATCTACAATAGTTTTCACGTGCATAGTTGGATTCGCTGTTTTATAGCCTAGTCAGTGCACTCCTTGGGGACAGAGCACACTCCCTCTAGTCATTCTGAAAATTTATAGGAGGCATTTCTTCTATTGCTAAATTATTAGGAGGTACTGCTGCATTACTGGGTACAGACCAAGAATACTATATACGTTGTAAAGCATGGCGGAAGTCCTGTATATTAAAAAAAATCTATCTTTTTTTTTTAAAAAAACAACAACAACATGTTTTATAGATTTCAGAGAGGAAGGGAGAGGGGGAGATAGAAACATCAATGATGAGAGAGAATCACTGATTGAATGTGTCCTGACTAGGAATCGAGCTTTGACCTCCTACTTCATAGGTTGATGTTCAACCATTGAGCCACACTGGCAGAGCAAATCTCTCTACCTTAAGGCATATTTTGAATTTCCCTCATTGCCATTTAAATGATCGAAGCCTAGAAATTAATTCAGTTTTATGTATATACAAAATATTTTTCATGGTTGTAATATGCACCAAATTTTCTTGGAATTTATCTATAAATCAAAGGGACATCGTCCATTGTTTTTCAAATTTTGCCAAAAGTCACTCTATTTTGGAAAATTAGGTTACAATTGGTAATGTTGCTTGTGATATCTTAGTCACCAATGTAACATACTTGTGTCCATTTGTATTTATAATTATTACATTTATGAAAATTATATAAATATATTTTGAAAATCTTTATTTAAAATATCAAATATAGCTTTTCACTGTAGCTGTTATTGAGGCCCGCCACCATCCCTAGAGCCTGAGGTCCCCAAAGGCTGGGACTGCTTACCGTAGGCTCCCAATTGGGAATGGGCATATCTGAGAGATCTGGGTGACAGGAAGGAGCAGCATCCCACCCTGAGGTTGCAAATGAATGAAGGATCCGTAAGAGCTGCGTATTGGAGCGAGGTGCAGTGGCCTGCCCTGAGGTTTTGAGTGGTGAAGAGTGGTGATCAGATGTGTAGTTTTAAAGCTGGTGGTGGCAGCAGCAGTGGCAGCAGCTCACTTAGGGAAGAGGTTATTTTTCCATAAAATGGTCAGCCATGCTTCAGCAGGGGCAGAATTTGAAGTCCTAAGGACCGGTAGCCATCATCAATTTGGACTCAGAAAACCTAGACTCCAACATTTGGTGTAGAAACATTCTCACCTTGTGCTATGGATCAGAGAGGCCATTCTTACTAGTGATAGAGCCAATGAATGGATTTGGCAAACTTTTTGAAGGACAAGTACTTTGGTGTCATTAAATTCATGAGTTTTCTAGTATTGTCTGTTGCTCAAAAGGAGATTATGTACATTTTAAAATTGCATTTGTTATATTGGGCAAAGGTCTGAGTTCTTTAAGCTGGAATGAATATCCATGCAATTACCATAAGCTAACATTGTAATAAAGGATGGTCTTTGATTTAAAAAAATCAAATATAAAGAAAATATATGGTATTCAGCTGGTTATATAACATTGCATTTTATAATTTGTTCAACAATTGAACAATTTGTATATTCCTAATCTGTCTTCACATTTTAGAAAGAACAAAAACTAGAGAAATTTAGTGCAAATTTTACAAACATGTTGATTAAATTAACGAGGATATAGCAGATTTCTGAAATTTATAGGATTACTGTCACCAGACTGTTTCAAATATATCCTAATCAGAAGAATAAAGGTCCCATTATTTCTTACAGAATAGCGCAATGTAATACAAGATGTTTAAGACCAAAAATATTAAAGAAAATCAATCTTTCTAACTGTTTGAGAGGTTGTTATTTTCATTTATAGAAAGCTCAAATTAAAAAAAATATTCTTGTGTTTCACTGAGCAATGATATTGTATCAAGAAAGCTTGATGGGTTGGCCAGTGTTCTGCAGTGGTTGAGCATCGACCCATGAACCACATACACCAGGAGGTCACAGGTCAATTCCCAATCAGGGCACATGCCTGGGTTGTGGGATCAATCGCCAGTAGGGCCATGCAAGAGGCAGCTGATTGATGATTCTCTCTATCTCTCCCTCTTCCTTGCTCTCCCTGAAATAAATAACAACATGTTTTAAATATAAAGGGTTTTCTTAAAAAAAAGAGAGAAAGCTTGATGAGATCATGAAAAAATGTTGAAGATTAGCTTTGTAATGAACTTCTGTCAAGCACATTTTCCTGCACAGTTGATAGTAATCCATTTTCAAAAACAACATTAATGCTCATATATATGTAAGTTTCATAAAGATTTTAGAAATCATGAACGGAATGTTACTTTCAAATTTACTGAGACTGGATACAAAGAGATTCACAAAGACCTTAAAATATCTCATGTAAAAATATAATCACTTCCCAAACATCAGGGCTTCCATAACAACTATGATGGCTCTACAAAGTGAGTTTAGAGCTCACATTAGTAGTTCTAGGTCAATGGCTCCCAACCTTTTTTTGGCCACGCCCCACCTAAGCATCTCTAAAATCCTGATGCCTATTCTGTGACATATAATTCTTATTATTCAAAAAGTGAATTCCTATTCACATGGAGGAAGCCTAAAAGGCCATTAACTTGAGCTAAACAAGCTTCCAAAGAACATGGCACCCATGAAAGAGAAAAGTAAAAGAATGAAAGGACAGTTGAAGTACTGAAGAACAATTCACTAAGAAATAGTTTAAAAAATAATAATAATATGAAGTGATATGAAAAAATAGCAAATAAAGTTTCAAAACATATAATAGAGAATTGAAATGCATAAATATGTCACAATATATATTTATGTATTATACATGAGGCCCTTAGAACCATAAGAAATTAAAAAAATTCACTGTTAATACCTCATTCTCAAATTGCCCCCCTAAAAATCTAATTGCCCCCCTGTGGGGCATATGCCCCATGTTGGGAACCACTGCTTTACGTGCTTTCAAAATTCATTATATTATTTACTGACATCAGGTATGTTAAAAAAATACTACAAAATCAATACATGTTATATCTGGTGTTGCTAATAAAAAGAGGAAACTATGTAGTGGTAATAAAAAGAGTTTGAAATTGGAAGTAATGTGAATTTTCAATGTACAGTTTAAACATCTTATTATTTAAAATAATAAAAAGGGAGACAAAATGGCGGGGGAATAGACGGACGTGTCCTGAGCCTTGTCCTGGAGCAGATAGAACGAGCAACTAAATTGAATAACATCCACCCCGAATTGGCGAATTGACGAAGTAGACACAGCTGGTGAGACAATTTGCAGCCTGGAAGGGCAGAGAACGCCTGGAGAATGATAAAATCAGAGATCTGGGCTGGAGAGAACTGCGTGACCTCCAAACCCAGAGGGTCAGATGAAAACTGCACGGCACAGAGGCTGCATCGCTTGGGACAGGCACAGCTCTGACTGTGGAAAGGAGGTCTGCAGGACTGCTGGTGGCAGGGGATTCTAGATCTGGGTCCATAGCCAAGAGAGACTGAGCCCAGAGGGGGCAGCCTGGACGGCTGCCCAGGCCATGCTGTGTCGGGGGGAGAGGGGCTCACAGTGGCTCAGCTCTTTCCCCTCTTTTTGGTCTTTGCTTTTGTTCGCTGAACCTAGTTTATAGGACCTTTCAAATACAGACACTTACCCTTGGCTGAGGTGCAGGTGGAGGTGCAGACTTGCGGAGTCTGGGGAGAGGCTAGGGAGAGGAGAGGGTAGGAAAGAGGTGGCCACGAGTCTGATGTTGAGTCATACCTAACACGCAGGACCTAGGCAGCCATTTTGTCCTGAAGAGATAGCCTCTCCATGCAGGCAACCAATACAGCCACACCCAGACTACACCCTGAGTGGCACAAAGGATACAAAAAAATATGAATAGTCCCTGAGAGTCCACAGGAACTGGCCTAGAGAGAGGCTTTCAGTCCCAGCAATAGGAAACTGAGAAGCAGACAGTACAGAAGAGTGGGATCTTAAACCACTGTGTTTTCTCCCTATCCTATATAATAAACAGCTAATATGCAAATGGTTGTCACACCCTCACGCTGTCATGCCGTAATGGCTCAGACACTCAACACTGAGGAGAGAGAAATGGGGACCAGCAAGGTACAAATGAGATTTCAAGAGAGGAATGGGGACCAGGCAGGCTGCAGCCAGGGAGAAGGATAAGCCGCCCGCCTGTGGTCCTGGGTGCCAGCGGCTGCACCTGCGCCTGCGGCCTGGGCCAGGAGAGAGACAAACTGCACGCCCCGTGGTCCCAGGCACCAGCGGCTGCACCTGCGCCTGTGGCCCAGCCCAAGAGAGGGACGATTGCACGCCTCATGGTCTCTGCAGTCCTGGGTGCCAGCAACTGTGCCTGTGGCCTGGGAGAGGGACAAGTCGGCTGCCCGGTGGTCCTGGGCACCTGCGGCTGCAGCCTGATGAAGCCACCCACCCATAGTCCCCTGTGGTTTCAGCCGGCCCAGACGAAGCTGGCCCAGGTCTTGGGTGCCTGCAGCCTGCCAGAGGGAGGGAAGCCCTGGTCCCTGGTGCCTAAAACTGGCCAGAGTAGGGAATCCTGGGTCCTGGGTGTGGGGGCGAGGCAGAGGCAATTAGGGGTGATCAGGACAGCAGGAGAGCAGTTAGGGGCAATCAGGTCGATAAGGGAACAGTTAGAGATGATCAGGTAGGCAGGCAGAGGTGGTTAGGGGCAATCAGGCAGGCAGGCAGAGGAGTTAAGGGTGATCAGGCAGGAAGGCAGGTGAGTGGTTAGGAGACAGAGGTCCTGGATTGTGAGAGGCAGTCATACATCCCCTGAGGGGGTCCTGGATTGGAGAGGTTGCAGGCTGGGCTGAGTGACCACCCCACCCCCGTGCTCAAATTTTGTGCACTGGGCCTCTAATGTGTGTGCTCGTGTGTGTGTGTGAGTGTGTTTTCCTTTTTCTTCCTTTTTCATCTTTTTCTTTTCTCTCATACCACCTTTTCTCTCTTTGATATCATTTGTGTTCTCTTTTTTCTCCCCCAATTCTCTTTTCTCTGTTGGTCACTTATATTGGGGTTATCGGTGTTGTGAGTACATTCGTGTTTTGTTCCCTTTTTGTCATGTCTTGTCGAGGTGAATTTTATCCTGTTTGGCCAATGTGTTAGAGAGTGAGCCACATAACCAGACACCTGGAGAGGAGACTCCATCCATGAAGGGATCAATAACACTCCAGACCCAACTACAGAGTCAGGAAGAAGGCGGCAGTGAGGGAGAGAATGTAAGTGAGTGAGGGCCCAAAAGAGAAGTGTGTAGTTGTGTGTGTGTGTGTGTGTGTGTGTGTGTGTGTGTGTGTGGCACAGTTAGATCCCGCAGGACTTTCGGGAGCAGGCTGACTGGGCTCGCCTAACCAGGAAGCCTATGCTAGTGTTGCAAACAGTCCTGGAGTGACCAGCTCTTCTGCAGAGGCTTCACCTTTTAGAAGGGGAGAGCTGCTGTGACGGGGACCCCAGCCTCACCTCCACCCAGAGTGCCCTCAGATAACACCCAGGACTCTACAGCCACCCCTGCCAGGGACCTGCTTCCTCAGCTGCAGTCCCACAGTCACCGAGACTCCAGGCACCCCGGGTGTGGGCTCCTGTGAGTTCTGAAGCATGCTCCCCTCTGGCAGGCCCAAAGCTTTAGCCCAAGGCACTGCAACCACATGAGCAGCAGCCACATGAGCAGCCTGCCCCCATCTGAGGAGCAGGAGCCCAGCGAGCAGCCTGCCCTGTCTGAGGAGCAGCAGCTGAGTGAGCAGCCTGCCCCTGGAAGCCAGAGGAGCCACACTGCTGCCAACAGCACCCAGCAGAGGAGCTGCCGCCAACTGAGGAGCAGAGACTTCCATGACTGCCTGAAGAGCAGCCACTGCCCAAGGAGATGCTGCCACCTGAGGACAGCCCCTGCATGACTCGATACCTAGATCTTTTGGTGAGAGAAAAATGGGGAGACAAAGAAACCCCAAAAGGAATGAAATGGAGGAATCACCAGAGAGGCAGCTAAGTGAAATGGAGCCATGCAATATATCATAAAAAGAATTCAGAATAAGGGTAATACAGTTCATAAACCAGATGGATGAAAAAATCAGCAACTTATGTAAGAATCAAGAAGAAATAAAGAGTGATATAGCTGCAATAAAAAAACACCATGGAAAGTTTCAACAGTAGGATCAAATTAGCAAATTAGTAGACAGGGAAGCAAAACACACCCAAACTGAACTGCAATTGAAGGAAAAAATTAAAAGACAAAATTAAAAGACAGCAGGAGAGCCTAAGGGAGCTTTGGGACAACATAAAACGAAGCAACATACAAATAATAGGGGCAGAATGACAGGAAGAGGAACAGGTGTTAGAAAACTTATTTGAAGAAATAATTCCAGAAAACTTCCCTGATGTGGGGAACAAAAAGTCACACAAGCACAGAGAGTCCCAAACAAGGTGAACCCGAGAAGACCCACACCAAGACACATAATTATGATGGCAAATGTTCAGGACAAAAAGAGAATCTTAAAGGCTGCAAGAGAGAGACAGAAAGGTACATACAAGGGATCTCCCATTAGATTATCAAATGATTTCTCAACAGAAACACATCAGGCCAGAAAAGAATGGAAGGAAATTTACAAAGTGATGGAAAGCAAGGGACTGAATCCAAGAATACTCTATCCAGCAAGGCTATCATTCAAATTGAAGGGGGAATAAGGAGCTTCACAGCCAAAAAGAAAGACTAAGGGAGTTTATCACTACCAAGCCAGCAATGCAAGAAATGCTAAAGAGACTGGTATGAAAAGAAGAAATAAAAAGGGAAGAAGGAACACAGGCATGAAAAATAAAAATAGCTACAAACAAGTACCTATCAATAATACCTTTAAACATAAATCGACTAAATGCTCCAATCAAAAGACATAGAGTGGCTGAATGGATAAAAAAACATGACCCATATATATGCTGTCTACAAGAGACCCACCTCAGAACAAGGGACTCACACAGACTGAAAGTGAAGGGATGGAAAAATATCACTCAGGCAAATAGAAATGATCAAAAAAGCTGGGGTAGCAATACTTATATCTGATAAAATAGACCACAAAGTGAAGGCCATGACAAGAGATAAGGAAGGCCACTCCATAATACTAAAGGAATCGGTACAACAAGAGGATATAACCCTGGTAAATATATATGCACACAATGCAGGAGCACCCAAATACATAAAAAAACTCCTGGAAGATATCAAAGGAGAGATCGACAACAATACAATCATAGTAGGGGACTTTAATACACCACTGACATCACTGGATAAATCCTCTAGATAAAAAATCAGCAAAGAAACAGCAATCCTAAATGACTCACTAGATCAGATGGACTTAATTGACATCTACAGAACATTTCACCCTAAAGACACGGAATATACGTTCTTCTCAAGTGCACATGGTACATTTTCAAAGATAGACCACATATTGGGTCACAGGCAAAGTCTCTCCAAATTCAAGAAGATTGAAATCATATCAAGAATCTTCTCAAACCACAATGGCATAATATTAGAAATAAACTACAATAAAAACAATCAATAAAATTCAAACACTTGTAAGCTGAATAGCATGGTATTAAACAATGATTGGGTTACCAAAGAGATTGAAAAAGCAATTAAAAATATCATGGAAATGAATGACAATGAAAACACAACAATCCAAAATCTATGGGACACAGTGAAAGCAGTCCTGAGAGGGAAGTTTATAGCTCTACAGGCCTACCTCAAAAAACAAGAAAAAATGGTAATAAATCATCTAACTTTGCAAATTAAAGAATTAGAAAGAGAGAAATAAGAAAATCCCAGAGTGAGCAGAAGGAAGGAGATAATAAAGATCAGAGAAGAAATAAATGACATCAAGACAAAACAAAACAAAACAAAAACAATACAAAAGATCAATGAAACCAAGAGCTAGTTTTTTGAAAGGATAAACAAGGTTGATTAACTTTCAGCCAGGCTCACCAAGAAGCAAAGAGAGAGGACTCAAATAAACAAATTCAGAAATGAAAGAGGCAAAATAACAATAGACCCCACAGAAATACAAAGGATTGTTAAAAAAAATACTATGAACAACTGTATTCCAACAAACTAGACAACCTAGAGGAAATGGACATATTCCTAGAAAAATACAACCTCCAAAAACTCAATCAGGAAGAATCTAAAAATATCAATAGGCCATTCACTATGGAGGAATTTGAAGCAGTCATCAAAAAGCTTCCAGCAAACAAATTCCTGGGGCCTGACAGCTTCACAGAGGAGTTTTACCAAATATTCAAAAAAGAACTAAAACCTATCCTCCTCAGACTATCCCAAAAAATTCAAGAGGAAGGAATATTTCCAAGCTCATTCTATCAAGCCAGCATTACCCTAATACAGTGATGGCGAACCTATGACACGTGTGTCAGAGGTGACACGCAAACTCATTTTTTGGTTGATTTTTCTTTTTTAAATGGCATTTTAATATATAAAATAAATATCAAAAATATAAATCTTTGTTTTACTATGGTTGCAAAGATCAAAAAATTTCTATATGTGACACGGCACCAGAGTTAAGTTAGGGTTTTTCAAAATGCTGACATGCCGAGCTCAAAAGGTTCGCCATCACTGCCCTAATATCAAAACCAGATAAAAACAACAGAATGAAAAAGAATTACAGACCAATATCCCTCATGAACATAGATGCCAAAATCCTCAACAAAATCTTAGCAAATCGGATCAAGCACTACATCAGAAAGATCATACACCATGACCAAGTAGGATTTATCCCAGGGATGCAAGAATGGTACAATATCTGCAAATCAATAAACATGATACATCACATAAACAAACTGAGAGATAAAAATCACATACTCATATCAATTGATGTAGAAAAGCTTTTGACAAAAATCCAACAACCATTCTTGATAAAAACCCTCAGCAAAATGGGAATAGATGGATCATACCTCATCATAATAAAAGCCTTATATGACAAGCCTACAGCCACCATCATACTCAATGGGCAAAAACTAAAACCATTTCACCTAAGATCAGGAAGGAGACAGGGATGCCTACTTTCACCACTCCTGTTTTACATAGTTCTGGAAGTGTTAGCCATAGCAATTAGACAAGAAGAAGAAATAATAGGTATGCAAAATAGGAAAAGATGATGTAAAAAAGTCATTATTAGCAGAAGACATGAAACTGTACATAGAAAACACTAAAGACTCCATAAAAAATTATTAGACTTAATAAATGAATTCAGCAAAGTAGCTGAATACAAAATTAATGCCAAGAAATCTATGGTATTTTTATACACCAAAAATGAACTTACAGAAAGAGAGATTTAAAAAAATCTCATTTACCATTGCACCAAAAAAGTAAGATAACTAGGAATAAACTTAACTAAGGCGGTAAAAGACCTGTACTTAGAAAACTATAGGACACTGAAAAAAGAGATAGAGGAAGAAATAAACAGATGAAAGAACATACTGTGTTCATGGATTGGTAGAATCAACCTCATTAAAATGTCCATACTACCCAAAGCAATCTATAGATTCAATGCACTCCCCATTAAAATACCAACAGCATATTTCACAGACCTAGAGCGAACTCTCCAAAAATTCATCTGGAATAAAAAAAGACCCTGAATAGCTGCAGCAATCCTGAGAAAGAAGAACAAAGTAGGAGGGATTTTAATACCAGATATCAAACTATATTACAAAGCCACTGTTCTCAAAATTGCCTGGTATTGGCACAAGAACAGACATATAGACCACTGGAATAGAATAGAGAACCCAGAAATCTACCCAAACCACTATGCTCAATTAATATTTGACAAAGGAGGCAAGAACATACAATGGAGTCAAGACAGCCTCTTCAATAAATGGTGTTGGGAAAATTGGACAGACACATGCAAAAAATGAAACTAGACCACCAACTTACACCATACACAAAAATAAACTCAAAATGGATTAAGGACTTAAATATAAGACAGGAAACCATAAAAATACTAGAGGAATCCACAGGAAGCAAAATCTCAGACATATGCCAAAGCAATTTCTTCACTGATACTGCTCCTAGGGCAATGGAAACTAAAGAGAAAATAAACAAATGGGACTGCATCAAAATAAAAAGCTTTTGCACAGCAAAGGAAACCATCAACAAAACAAGTAAGCCCACTGCATGGGAGAACATATTTGCAAATGTTATCACCGATAAGTGTTTAATCTCCAGCATTTACA
Organism: Myotis lucifugus; assembly: GCF_000147115.1. NCBI lineage: Eukaryota > Metazoa > Chordata > Mammalia > Chiroptera > Vespertilionidae > Myotis > Myotis lucifugus. The sequence goes on from NW_005871129.1 coordinate 3,188,831, forward strand.
GAGAGCTCATACAACTTAACAAAAGGAAGATAAACAACCCAATAAAAAAATGGACTACGGACCTAAATAGATACTTTTTGAAAGAAGACAGAAGAAAGGCCAAGAGACATATGAAAACATGCTCAAAATCACTAATCATCTCAGAGATGCAAATCAAAACAACAATGAGGTACCATCTCACACCTGTCAGAATGGCTATCATCAACAAATCAACAAATGAAAAGTGTTGGGAGGATGCGGAGAAAAAGGAACACTCGTGCACTGCTGGTGGGAATGCAGACTGGTGCAGTCACTGTGGAAGACAGTATGGAGTTTCCTCAAAAAACTAAAAATGGAATTCCCATTTGACCCAGTGATCCCACTTCTAGGAATATATCCCAAGAAACTAGAAACACCAATTAGAAAGGATATATGCACCCTTATGTTCATAGCAGCACAATTTACCATAGCTAAGATTTGGAAACAGCCTAAGTGCCCATCAGCAGATGAGTGGATTAAAAAACGGTGGTACATCTACACAATGGAATACTATGCTGTGGTAAAAACGAAGGAGTTCTTACAGTTTGCAACATAATGGATGGAACTGGAGAGCATTATGCTAAGTGAAATAAGCCAGTCAGAGAAAGATAAATATCACATGATCTCACTCATTTGTGGAATATAATGAACAACATAAACTGATGAACAAAACAGATCCAGAGACAGAGAAGCATCAATCAAACCTTCAAACCTCAGAGGGAAGGTAGGGGAGGGTGGGGGTAAGGGGGAGAGATCAACCAAAGGACTTATATGCTAGCATATAGGCCTAACCAATGGACACAGACAATAGGGGGGTGAGGGCATGAGCGGGGGAAATGGGGGGTAATGTGGGGATAAGGACACATATGTAATAACTTAATAAAAAAATTAAAAAAAGAAAATGGATTAATTATAATACTAATAGAAAAATAAGGCACAATATATTCAAGTATTTACCATGTCTCATTTACTGTCTTAAGAGCTTAACATATATTAGTTGACATATCTCAATTCGCTCTTTGAAGAATGTACAATTGTTTCTCTCTTTTACAATTGAGGAAGTTGTATTTGCCTTAGGTCCGATAAGTACTAAAGCAGTGGATTTGATAATTGCATTAAGAACTTCATTACCCTATTCTTTGATCCTAAGTGGTGTGATACACTGCTCATAAGGAAATACAGTAGATACAGGCTATTAACAAATGGATGGATGCTTCATAAGGACACACCTGTATAGAGTGGAAGGGAAGATTAATACAATTGCAGGTTGTGTAGTTTTTACTTCAGTCCTTTTGTTTTAATCTAATAAACCATTGCTAGCAGTCCTCAAATGAACAACACAGATGCATTTATGTAAGAGTGCCCCATGACCAAAATATTATGTGCTGTTTCGCTATCTGTCCTGTTCTACAATATTAGATTTGTGTTAGTCATATAGCTGTTGCTAAATAGACTCCCCAGAACTGTCCAAGTTAATATTGGCTCCAATCATTCTGCTGCCTTGTGGAGTATCGAGCATGACAGGGCTGCAGTTACATTTCAAAGGCAAAGGACTTCACTATTCTCAGATCACACACACTGCAGACACTGGTCCTCCATAACTTGCCCTTGTTTCACTTTGCTGTTGCTTTGCTCTCAGGATATGGAGTCCTTTGCCTGTTAGGTCTTACAACCTGCTCATGAACTTCTAAGGTTAATTTCCCCCCTATAGATCGCTTGGTTCAGCTTGCATTGAGAGAAGTAAAGATGTTAGCAATTTTTTTTCTTAAAATATGTTTTCTGTACATTAGGGGGCACTCATGCTTTTGAGGGGACCAATTTAACAGGCTGCTTTTCTTGTTCTCTTTTTTTAAAGGACAGGAATGATACTCTTACTTTGAAGGATTTTTCTAAGGAATTGTTTGATGTACACTTTAGGGGACATTTTACTCATTATCACCTTGATACATGTAGAGTACTGACGTTTAGGAAAGTGGCTGAAATAGCTGGTTATAAAATGGTGAGAGAAAATAGTATTAGCAATTCTTCAACTTTTACACATTTTCAATTATATCTATTAAACATATTAAAGCCATTTTATTTTAAATAATAAACAAATAAATTTTATTACCATTTTTACCAAGGAACTTAACCTATCTTTTTATCAGTAAAAAGGAATAATTCTTAAAATAGGAATTTCTCAGCATTGTAATAAGGATCAAATGAGATAATATGTAGAATTTAGTTTGTGTACATGATATTTGCACATATTTTTATTTCATAAATATTTCCAATGATAGATATAATTAAAACTTTTTTGATAATATTCATCCCACAAAATAATGAAACCCCCTATAAACTTCTTGCTATTATTTTAATTTTTCAACCATGAAGACATTTTCACCAAGTCTTTAAACTAACAGAAAAGGAAAATACTCTTCAAAAGGAAGAAATATTTGTGCAAGGTTAGAAATGTATTGTCAGGTATGCTAAAATCTTACTCCATATTTTATTTTAACTATGAAAAATCGTCACTTTCTAGTTATTTCTCTTATAGTGGCTTTTGGCCACTCCTCACCCAAAATATTTATGTTAATTTGGCTAAGTTAGATAAGTCAGAACAATGTACTACTGTTTGGAATAAAAATACATAATTGAAATACTGATGTGTATCAGTCAATAAAATAATGCTGCAATAATGCTGTATAAAATATTTGCAAATATAGTGGTTTAATTTAAAAAAAAATAATTTTCATACTCATGAGTCATGGAGCAACTTCAGTGTGGCTGGTCTAGGCTGCACTCCAGGAACTAGGCTCCAACCTCCCAACTCTAGACTGCAGATAGGGTGTAGGTCTGCTCCTGTGATGCTCAATCTTCTGGGTCCAGTAATTGCCCAGTGCATGTGGCCCTCTCTGTGTATCTTATTCTGCTTGATCCAGCTTGAAAGACAGTGACTTTATTAAAGGCATTTTCTTCTCATGGAGAATCATCAAGACTAAAAAAGTCAAGTCAAACTCCATAACCACATTCTGCTAATATCCCATTGGCCAAAGAAATTTCATGCCCAGGTCCTTTGTGAAGATTAGGGTAAGTATACTTTATTCATAATGAAGCTCTACCATGGCCATAGTTGTATAATAATGTCACAGAAACGTGAAGATTTGGAAACAGTCTATCATCTAAGATAAGTATCATCTAAGTAAGCTAAGTGGTTTGTTGAATGAGTATACACAGCAGGATTCCAGCAAAAGAGAATTTTTTTTCTCACTTCAACTCTTGTGATCTCCCCATGTGGAAACCTTGTTGGATAAAATATCGCACATAATATCATGCGTTTTTGGTCAACCTGAGATAATAATATGAGAAACGTAAACCTTCATGTAATTCAAAGCTTTCTCCTTCTTTCCAGAGGAAAGCCTGCTTTGGACTTAGATCTGTAATAAAGAGAGGAATTAATGTTTGATTTTTTTCTCTTTCTTTCCCCATTTGCTCTCTTACCTATTAACTGCTTTTTTTGGGGGGGTGGGGGGGGGGCGGGGGGACTCTTTCAGGATTGAAGAAAGTAATAAAGGATAAAAGTAAAAAGCCAGAAACCATCTTAAATGACCAGTAGAGTAGTAATATGGCATCGGATTCTTTGTGAGGAAAATACAGAATTTCCTGCTCTTTTTTATTGTAAAGCATTTAGTGTTTGGTTTGGAGAGTTCCCTCCTTAAGACTTTCTCTATAATTCTTTGGTTCCAGCTGCCAAAAGCAACTTCTTTGATGGATATTTTTGATTGGGTGACTCAACAACTATTCCCAGAGCTTTCCTATATGAACAAAAGAAAACTAGAAAAAGCTGAAACTACTTCAGCCCGGCTGTCTTGCTTCTGATGCTCTGGATATGATTTAGGTCAAGCAATCAGAAGCATATCATGCAAAACATGAATTGAATGGTAGGTCTAGTGACATCCATTTTAATAATGCATTTTCTAACAGAGGCTGTTGAATAGAATTTTCTGACATAAGGTGATCTATGTGTGCCTCAAAATCCTTGCCTAATGTTATGTTATTGAGGTAAGGGTGACATATATAAAGATAGGCAAAAACTACACATTAAATCCTTCCAAGAATACCAGGTAAACTGAGCCCAGGAGAAAGACCATTGTTGGGGGGTGTGGGGGCAGTACATGGTATTATGTTCAGGAAGAGAGTGCCACCTATTGGTGCTTGCTGCATTAGACCATATTAGTGTACTTGGCCTTCAGATGTTATTTGGTATAAAAAGATTAGCAAACTGGAGGGGGGATTATAAACCAATGCATTTTTATGCAATACCTTCTTATTGCACTTCTCATATACAAGCTAAATCATGTAATGAAAACACTCATGATAGCAGAGGATACTTTGGTGGCGCTTACCAGTTTGACAGGCAGCCACCTGATCATGGCTAGAGTAGCAAATCGAGACCTAATTCTTTGTGGTTGCTTTAGGCCCACTTCTACCAGCTCAGGCTAGTCTGTCTCATCAGCCATTCTGAAAATTCTCTAAGCCACTTAATACCATACCATAAGTTCCTTTCTGTTTAATTAGCTAGAATGTATTTTTTAAACATATTGAATACAGACCAATACATAAATATTACCTGGAGATACTGAAAGTCAGAACCTCTCAAGAAAAGAGAAGGTTGAGCTTGCTAAACTGATCTGGTAGGGTTTAAAAATAGTAAATATCCTTCTAGATTTTAGAACTTAAGATCAAAGAATGATGCAATGTTAGTCATGGGATATCATTGTGAATAATCTACTAATATTATTGCCTGAAATCACCTAGAATAGAGTGCTGGTTAAGTAATATAAAGGCTATGTGTTGAGATGGATATTTTTAGCTTCCTTTGAGGACTTGTAGAAGAAAAAAGATAAGCTTAGAGCTTTAAAATTATTGCTCATTGAATAATCAGAAGATGAGAGATCTCCTTGTGCTTCCTACTTTTTGAAGGCATAATTTTAGCATACAAAAATGAGAAACAGAATCTGATCTGATGGGTTGCTGAATTACAAAGTAAGTTGAATTCATAGCCTCCCTAAATATCTTATTGAAATTTAGGAATTTATTGGAAAAGAATGGGACTCTAAATATTAAAAGGCGGTTTCTTTGGTAGAGTCAGATACTTCTTAGTACCTTAAATCTAAATTCCACTGAGCTTTTCTTACAGCCCTTTCTTGTCTGATAAAGTTGCCCCTGCCTTGTCTGAAGTTGCTGCCATTTGATTCAGTGACAAAAAGGGATATTACACAGTATGTTCTTTATTGTATGTCTTTTTATTTTTTAGAATAATCTATATTTTTGCACGTGCTAGTAATTTGTTCATTTATTACTGAATAATTTTTATAACATAGATATACAACAACTTGCTTATCCATTTTTCTGTTGATAGATATTTGGACTATTTTTAGTTTGAGGAAATGTGAATAAAGCCACTATTAATATTTTTTTGAAGTCTTCTTTTGACATATGCTTTCATTTCCTTTTCATAAATATCTAGGAGTGATAGAATGATAGGTGTATAGCTGCCAAAGAGTTTTACAAAGTGGTTTTAAATTGCATGGATAGTATCAATTTAAGAATCTGGTTGCTCCAAATCCTTGCCAACAGTTGTTAGTCTTTTTAATTTTAGCCATTCTACTGGATCCATAGTAGAATCTCATTGTAGTTTTAACTGATTTCCCTGATTACTAATAATGTTGATTATATTCCATATTCTTACAGGCCTTTTTAATATATTCTTTTTTGACTTGTCCACTTGAAGCTTTGGCCATTTGTTTTAATTGGATTTGCTTTTTTATTAGTGAATTGCAAGAATTCTCTATGTACTGTGGAATTTTTACTTAATTATTAGTGATATTTGTGGTCTGTCAAAGAAAACTATGACCCCTCCACCCAAGGTTACAAAGATTTTCTGCAATGTTTATAGAAGCTTTATATTTAAGGTATTTTGTGATGGTTTAGTATTAAAATTTCTACTTTTTCTTTCCTTTGGTTCATTTTTCCTTGCATATACTAATACTCTTCCATTCTGTTACTATGAAGCTTTTTTAACCCACCACTCTTCTCTCTCAAAGTGTGTTTGCTATGTAATGCTGGATCTTGGTTTTATGAATCCATTCTGAGAATTTCTATTTTGCTGTTACTTTAACCCATATACATTTATTTTAATAAATGAATAAATACAAGTTTCTTCTTTAAGTAAGCAGAATTTAAATCTACTTTTTTTTTGTGCTTCACTTAGTATCTAATTTGCTAAGGTCATTTAAAAACTTATTTTTTTTCTATCATTTCCTTGAATCATAATTTTTTTCCCCTTCTCAATATGCTTGGCAGGCATTTCCTTCCTGATTGGTTTTACCCCACCCCTGCTTCCAAAACATAATTTTGGTATTACTTTGAATTTATGCCTTCTTTTGAATACTTTTTGTTTATTGTATATTTATATTTATATTGTATATATATATATTTGAACTATGGTTCAAATTTTGATATAGGGAAACGAATTTGCTTTGAATATTCCTTCTGACTCCAAACAGGCTTCCCTCTGAAAAATCACAAAGAAAACATGGTAAAAATAGAGTATAATTCAAAAGTATATTTTAACATAGATCTCCTCCTTGCATGGTTATATGATTTCTAGAGACCTTGAAACAGTTATGTGGTTCAGTAATGACATGAACCCTCAGTCTCTCAAGTCCTTCCACCATCTTTTATATATAAGAAACCCTTCCCACCTCTTATCACTCTATCTTTACTCAGCACCCCACAACAAAGCATTATCAAGTTCATAATGTCAATGTTAAAAAACTGTGGTTTCAAGTGATGTTCATTAGTGGAGATAACTCTTTTAAAACTAACAGTGCATTCTAAACTATAATAGGTTACAAAATTATCATCTAATTTTATATATATATATATATTTAAGAAACCATCATAATTAAATTCAACATTTTTAGACTGAAATAACATGTTCTTCCACAAGAAAAATTTAAAGCATTTGTAAATAGTAAATTTGAAATGAAAACTCTATCAATTTTCCATATAGATTTCCATTTATATGTTTAAGTACCAATCTTACCAGCTTAAAAATGTAAGCTTTTAACACTGCTCTCTCTGTTCCGTATCCTTCCGATGAAAAGTGGAGTTGGGTTGCAGCACAGGAGAGAAATTCAGAAGGGGAATATTGAGTAATGACTGCAGTAGGAGAAGAAGGAACCTATTTCCCTGGCCACAGGTGCTGGCTTCCTGGACCAGAGGGCTGGCAGCTTCTCCAGGTGTCTACAGCCTGGGACCTCGGGCGGGTGGCTTGTCCGTCTCCTGGGCTGCAGCCAGCCACAGGCGCTGGTGCCTGGACCAAAGGTGGGCGGCTTCTTCTTCTGGTGGCTTCTTCTTCTTCTGTGCTTCCAGGGAGGGCAGTCAGTTATGTGTATATGTGTATGCATGCAAACTTAGGCGTGTACACGTGTGTATGTGGAAATCTGCTGGGCAAGTCAAAACCATAGAAGAGTTGCCCTCTATCTCTTGAATCTTCCAGAGATATCCCCCACTTTTTTATTCTATCACTACTGGAGAGTCAGTATTTACAGCCAGCCAGCCAGTGACTCTCTCAGTGTCTATTTCTGACTTCTTCTTTCCCTGTCTTCCAACCCCTAATCATATTTCCACCTGGATGCATCATTTTTACTCACAATATGCTGTATAGAGAAGGAGTCAGGATGCTGTCTTCCCATGAATAGTACTCAGTAACAAACCAATTGCATTTTAGTTGGGCAATGCCCCTACCCACCCTTCAAATCCCTTCCACCATGCATTTCTGTTTCCCTTTTTGTTTGTTGGATTATTATGCTGCTCCTGCTCCTTACCCCACCACCCTTGGATCTTAATGTAAAATTATTTTACCATGTCAGGAAATTATTAAAAATACAGGTACTTTGAAAAAAAAATACAGGTACTTCTCCGATCACCGGCCGGGGGGTGGGGGTGGGGGGCAGGGAAGAGGCGGCTGCTGGCGGCCCGCGACCTACATGGCAGCACATAGCGGTCAGGACCTGGTCTCATGGGGTTTTACCCGCGCAGTTTGAACAGTGCTCGCGATCTACGTGGCGGTCAGGGCTGCCTCTTCACTGCCCCCCGACTTCTCCGATCACCGATCACCTGCGGGAGGGGGGGCAGGGAAGAGGCGGCTGCTGGCGGCTGGCAATCTAGGTGGAGGCACATAGCGGCCAGGACCAGGTCTCACGGGTTTTACCCGCACAGTTTGAAAGGTGCTCGCGCTCTACATGTCGGCCAGGACCCGGTCTCACTGGTTTTACCCATGCAGTTTGAAAGGTGCTCACGATCTACATAGCGGTCAGGACCCGGTCTCATGGGATTTTACCCGCGCAGTTTGAACGGTGCTCGCGATCTACGTAGCAGTCAGGGCCACCTCTTCCCTGCCCCTCCCGGCTTCTCCAATCACTGGCCAGGAGGCGGGCAAAGGAGGCCCCGGTTCTCCGATCACGGGCTGGGGGGCAGGAAAAAGGCAGCCCCTATGGCCACCTTTGCCCTGCCACCCGGCTCTTGCCTGTTGCCTGGGTTTCCGATCACCATCAGCGGCAGGCGGCTTCTTCCGTCCTTCCCCTTTTGCCTCCCAGCATTGTGCCTACATATGCAAATTAACCGCCATCTTTGTTGGCAGTTAATTTGCATATCACCCTGATTAGCCAATGGGAAGTGTAGCGAAGGTACGGTCAATTACCATGTTTGTCTATTATTAGAAAGGATATGTTAATTAACTACAGGACTGGAATCTTTTCACAATATATGTGTATTTCTAATAACCATGATGTACACTTTATACTTCTCCATGTTTATTCATTTATTTTTATTATTTTTTAAAATTTATCTTTATTGTTGAAAATATTACATATGTCCCCTTGCCACCCCCATTGACTCCCTTCACCCCACTTCCCCCTCCCCCACCAACCAGGCTTTTACTGCACTATGCATAAGTATATGCATATAAGTTCTTTGGTTAATCTCTTCCCACTCTCTCCTCCCCCATTCTTTCTGAGGTTCGTCAGATTGTTCCATGTTTCCATGTCTCTGGATCTCTTTTTTTCATCAGATATCTTGTTAATTAGATTCCACATATAAATGAGGTCATGTGATACTTGTCTTTCTATGACTGGCTTATTTCATTTAGCATAATACTCTCCAAGTCCCACCATGCTGTCTCAAAAGATAAGTGATCCTCCTTTTTTACAGCTGCATGGTATCCAATTGTGTAAATATACCACAGCTTTTAAATATCTTACAGTTTTGTTTGTTACCTCAAAAAGGCTGAAAAAATTATTAGAAAGATAAATAATGGAAGTGGTATTAATAGAGATAGACATAAATATTACATAGGTAAAATATTGAAAAAAAGGGATGTTCATTTTGACCAATAGAAGGCATTTTATATATTGAGTGAGACATTTAAATATGCTAAACAAGAAAACAGAGTTATATTGTACTTTGGAAGTGGTACAAAAAGAAAACATTGCCCTAACCGGTTTGGCTCAGTGGATAGAGCGTCGGCCTGTGGCCTCAAGGGTCTCAGGTTCGATTCCAGTCAAGGGCATGTACCTTGGTTGCGGGCACATCCCCAGTAGGGGGTGTGCAGGAGGCAGCTGATCGATGTTTCTCTCTCATCGGTGTTTCTAACTCTCTATCTCTTTCCCTTCCTCTCTGTAAAAAAATCAATAAGATATATTTAAAAAAAGAAAAAAGAAAACATGGACTCTCATGTGGCTCAAGGCCATTCATATTGCATATTTTCAAAATAGGTTCACATTATCCTGCTAAATTTTCTGTTAGTATCTGATAGTCTGACACTAATTATGGTAACAGTGAAATTAATTTCAAAACAGCTGAGGAAATTGTTCAAGAGCATTGAATCCTATTAAAGAAGCTTAAGTTAATAGCTGTAGATAAATGAGCTTTATAAGGACATTTCTACAATGTTAATCTTTTTCCAACTCCATGCTGGACACTTTTGCCCAATGTTTTGACCTTGCCTCAGATTCACCCTGTAAAAATAGTTCATCCTCTGTCCCAAACTTTCCCTACTTCTACCTTAAAAAAAACAAAAAAAAAACAAAACAAAAAAACAAACAAAAAACACCTAGGTCTCTTAATTTACTTGATTTTCCTAGTCATAAGTTCCTGAACCTTCATAGTCAGCCCTGTCCTTCCCATTTGATGAGTCTCTATAACCAGCCATTTTTTTTTAGATGCTGCTGGTGAGCATTTTACCATTTCTTATTTCTCCTAGATTCTTTGAAATCCTACTCAAGTAATTCTGATCCAGTTTTTTTTTTAAATATGTTTTTATTGACTCCAGAGAGGAAGGGAGAGGGATAGAGAGATAGAAACATCAATGATGAGAGAGAATCTTTGATCGGCTGCCTCCGGCACTTCCCCTACTGGGGATTGAGCCTACAACCCAGGCATGTGCCCTTGGCCGGACGGAACCTGCGACCCTTCAGTCCACAGGCCAATCCTCTATCTACTGAGCCAAAGTGGCTAGGGCTCTAATCCAGTTTTTAATTACATTAAAGCAATATCTATTATATTGAGTGTGCACCAGGAAAACCAAAACTGAGTAATATGCTGCTTATGCTTTGAATGATCTCAGTTTAGTCTGTCTCCCTCCTGTGTCATCTCTTTTCTGGTCTCCTTTTTACCCGTATTCATACCAGCCTAATTTACCCTGATGATTGCCACCAGTTGGAGTCCAAAAATACTGATTTGATCATGTCACATTCTGATAATCTGCACACGTGCCTTTTCTGAAATACCAAAATTTCATTATGAATCAATAAAAAGTATGGAAGTTGTCCTGAAGTTAATGTTTCTTAATTTCTCAACTGGAGGTGTCAGGGAGTGAATAAAGAAACAGGAAGGTATCTTCTCTTGGATAAGTCGCTGGGCTGTTTGATCATTTTTTACTGATGGAAAAGAAAAGAGAAGCTCTAAGAAATTTTTCATAAGGTTAATATTCAGTTTATAAATTTGGAAAAACATGTATTTTCTTCTTAATTCTTTTAAATTGCTGTGATCTGAAGTTTTACAGTGGAAAGTGGGACTAGAATTTTTAAAGATTAATTATACAACTATTTAATGGGATTTCTTATGCTCACTTATCTTTTCAAAGTACTGCATAAAACAGAGAAAATAAAACTGCAAGTTGTTACATTATAGGCAAAATTATAAAAGAAGTAAAGGCTTAAGTATTTTCTTATTTAGCACTTCTAAGATCTTTAAATTCTATAACAAAATTATCATTCTACAAATTTAAATACTCTAGTAGTGTTAGATTCCATCAGATCCATTATTTTTATTTAAAATTTCCTAGTTTTAAGAAACAAGAGTGTAGATGAGATCTACAGTTATGGACATCATAGTACTGTTTTAAAGGAATATTATAGTTCCTCAAGAATAAGAATTTCTCCTCCAAGCAGTACCCACATAGGACATTTCTAATTATTACATTTATTAGACTTAATAATTTTACTCACAACAGAATGAGACAGTTAAAATGTCATTTCACAGGTAGAGAAATTGAGGTGCATGAAATGGAAATAATTTGCCCCAGGTTACATTGCTATTAAGAGGTGAAACTGAAATGTAAGCCCTAGTTTTTGTTTTTGTTTTTAATCATATTGTACATTCCTAGATCTTTCAATTTTGCAACATTACACCAATAAACACGTTTACTAGATTATTTATCACTCAAATATTCCAAATCCAATTACAGAAGTACTCAGGGTTGAGTCAAATTTTGGCCTTCAGATGCTGCTCACTGGGAATGTGGTAATGGTCCCTCAAGAACTGTCTTGATTTATCTTTAATATTTCCTCTTGGCTGTTTCAGAGGGCTTAAATACTGCTTCCATAAATATCTCACTGTCCAATTATCATCACTATTTCTAAGGGTTTCTTGTACTTCCAACATTGTCCTTCAGATTTAATTTTTTCCTGCTTTCTATCTCTTGTGCATAATCTCTCTTTCATGTTGCTTTCTTTTTCTCCTATACAATTTAAGATTCACTTTTACCTCTTGTTTTTCAATTTTACTGTCATCTGCTCTTGCTTTATGTAACATTGCTTTGGTATTTTATTTTTTGTTTCCTGTCATCCTGTAAAAGATCCTTTCTTTTCCTTTAAAAACCTCCATGTTTGGAAGGAAACATTTTATTTCTGAGTAAACCTTGTGAGGAAAACAAATTCTCTCAAAAACAATGCAAATGTCCTCCTGTGGCTTTTCTCCTCCTCAAGTTTAATCCACCCTCTGCTCCAAAGACATTTACATAAGTAGTTTAAAGGTTGTTAGACAGAAATGCCAATGTGATGAATTGGTGAATTTGCTTTTAATTCTCAGCTATTCACTTACATTTACATTTCTTCACCTTTCTTGTGTAAGACTATGTGACTATTCATAATATAAATTATTTGTTTTATCTTGGTAGTGATGTTTGCAAAATCATTCAAAGCTGTTAAATAAATTTGTTTTCAGTAGCTAAAACCCATTTAGGACCTTACTATTGATAATTAATAATTTGTGAATCACTACATTTTTTAGCCTGAGTGCTATTTGAATTGGAAGCTTTTTCATCTCTTTCTTTGAAATTTGTCCTCTGTTAACATACTAGAATAGATATTATTTTGAATATTTTTTAATATAAAAATTTCCTCTTTAATACAAATTTTACTTAGAAAAATCTGATCCATATAATATCTGTGAATTTTAAAAGTAAATAGCAGATACAATGAAAAAATAATAAAACTGTAGGAATTCTAAGCTTTTCACAAAGTCTAATTTTTTGAATAAGCAAGTTCTGCTAAGTAAAAAGTGTAGTATACCTTTTAAAATGTGGTAGAAGAAATAGGGTAGAGGGCAAAAGCTAGTAAGCAAGGACACAGGCATAGTTGGAGACTAGCTTTAGCCTGGTCCTACAAAGGGCTCTGTGCATTGCAGAGTTAGTCTCAATTTGAAGCAAGATTTTGTTTCCCCACCTCAGTTACCAGTTGGCTATGGGCTACTGAGGTGGGGTGTGAGAAAGCTTATTTAGCTCAGGAGAGTTCTTTGAAGAGGGGGCAGCTGTGAATCATTAGTGGTCAGCAGTTGCAGTGTTAGCCATGAAATGGCACCAAAATGCTACGGCCCCTCCATTGAGCAACCTCAGTACTTCAGTTTTGCAAAGAAAGGATTCAGAGGCAAGCAACCCAAATTATAAGAGAAAGTTTATTTTAAAAGTCACAGAGGTAGAAAAGGTGAGCCAGTTGGGCTGCGTGGGCTCTGTATATGAGTTACAGAGGCAAAAGAAGGTCCCTTGGAGCTTAAGAAAGAGAAAGGCAGAAAGAATGTGCCTGTGGGGAAAAGGGGTTTGGGAAAGGTGTGGCCATGCTCAAGAGAGAGAAAGAGTACTCTCTGTGTCCTCCAGCCTAAGGGTTTTTATCCCCTCTCTAAAGGCAGGGATCTTAGGGGAGTTCCCAGGAGAAGATCTCTAGGATATTCATCAACTTTTCTAGGTGTGTTTTTTCATATTAGTAGTCTTTACTGATTGCTGCTAGGGGAGGGGGGTCCTTAGTCATCACAGCTGGTCCTGATGCCAGTGATGAGGAAAATAAGACAGTTTTTGGGGGAGACAGTCAGCCTGACTCTGTACCTAGTAAATCAGTATCCCTAATGAACATTCCTATTAGCCTATAGTCTACTCACTACCCCTTCCTTAATTATCTGGTCTTGTAAGACCTGCTTACCTAAATACTCACATTTTACAGAGGCCATAAACCATGAGCCATACACAACCCCCAGAGGGGGGGCTAGGCCTTTAGGTGTGGTCTCAAGGCCCTCATCCCAACACACGGGGCTTTTTGCAGTCCGTGAAAGGTCCAGAAGTCTGATACTTATTTGGGGGACAAAGAAACCAAAAGGTATAAAGAGAAAGCTTCCTCCATATTGGTTTGCTCAGGATTTGGAAACAGGTTCCCCTGAGTCACGGTACTGGTACATCTGGGAAAAAAATGGGTTTTTCCTGTATCTCCAGGTACTCCTGTGTATTTTTCAGTCACCTAGTAAATTATGTAACACCAGCCATGGTGTTGCTCTGCCTGATTTTGCTGCTTTTCTGGGACTGGAGCTGAAACACAACTGAGTCCTAAATATCATCTTTAGTTTGACCTAAACTCCAATTCTGTGGTCAGCAGAGTTCTTTGTTCTTAAAATTAATTGATAAGGGCCAGAAACTCACATTCCTGAGGACTTAATGGTTAAGAGGGTGGTCATGCGAGGGCTTGTATGGAATGTGTATGAAGCTATTTTTTGGTCCCCTTGTTACTCATCTATGGGGGTCTACCACATGACTGGCATTAGGGGAGGATCCCAACTGCATGACCAGCAATATGAAAGGTCAGGGGATTTAAACTGCATGACCAGCAAGGAAAGGTCACCCTGGGGGGGAGGTCCCAGTCTAGTTTTGCTCATTGCTAGGCATCCAGGGCTTTCCACCTTGTTGACCTGCAGTGCCTGGCCTATGGTCCCTACTCCACTCATGTCCATCTAACTGTCTATTATATCAGAAGGTTATAGAATCGTTCCTTAAGTTATAGAAGATTTTAGCTGATCTTCCACCAAGATCATAATGTACATGATGTTAGAATAGGAATTAATGTGTCTGGTAGAATTTTATTGCTTTTTAGAGACAATCTTTGTGGAATTAGACCTATTCACCTAAAATAGATATAGCAGATAAGTAGTAGAGCAGCAAGGTCTACTCCCCTGATGGTCATAGTCATTATAAGCCTTTCACCATAGGTCAACAATGATAGACAGGTCATCTGGAAGGGGCGGAAAGTGAGTTTATTTTAACCTAAGGGAAGCTAGCTGGTAAAGTAGATTATCTTGGCTAGAGGTCAGGCATACCTCGATAAAGTGTGAAATTCAGAAGACCAGGTGATGCAGAAATCAAATATCCATGGAAGGCATTGGTAAACCAACATGCGCTGTTCAAGCAAAAGCTCATGTCAAAGTCTGGGCATTCAGCAATTTATGCCAGGTATCGCGTATGTTATTATTGCACAGTAAAAATAGCTTATGTTTATATATATTACTTTATGTATATACTAGAGGCCCGGTGCATGAAATTTGTGCACTGGGGGGGGGGGTGACCCTCAGCCCAGCCTGCACCCTTTCCAATCTGGGACCCCTTGGGGGATGTCCAACTGCTGGTTTAGGCCTGATCCCTGCGGGCAGTAGGACATCCCTCTCACAATCTGGGACTGCTAGCTCCCAACTGCTCACCTGCCTGCCTGCCTGATTGCCCCTAACTGCTTCTGCCTGCCAGCCTGATCAACCCCTAACTGCTCCCCTTTTGGCCTGATCGCCCCCAACTGCCCTCCATTGCCCACCTGGTCATCCCTAACTGCCCTCCCCTTTCGGCCTGGTCCCCCCCCAATTGCCCTCCCTCCCCTGCAGGCCTGGTCACCCCCAACTGCCCTCCCCTGCTGGCCTGATCGCCCCTAACTGCCCTCCCCTGCCAGCCATCTTTTGACCACATGGGGGCAGCCATCTTGTGCAAAGGTGTGGTGGTCAATTTGCATATTACCTCTTTATTATATAGGACTAGTGGCCCAGTGCACAAAATTTGTGCACATTAAAAGGGAATTAATTAGAGGAAATATTTTAATATTGCTATTTGCCTTTTCTCTATAATAGAAGTGTCAGAGATGAAAGAAAATTAGTAAAATGTATATGAAAATCTCCCTCCTGTCAGAGTCTGGGGCATGCTACAGGACCCAGAGTCAAATCCCCGCCCACCACCCACATGTGCTTCAAAAATGCAGGAGACCCAGACCCAGCTGACCCCATCCCCATTGGGTGAGACCCAGACCTGGCTGGCCCCACCCCCATCAAGCCCCTCCAGGCAAGGGGTGCAGCCTCAGTCCCCCAGACCGGTGATGGGGTGGGGGGCATGGCCTGAGGTCCCTGTCAAGCCCCGCTGGGAGAGGGACACAGCCTGGGATCCCCCATCAAGCTCTGCTGGGCAGGGGGTGCAGCCTGAGGTCCCCCAACCCGACACTGGGGTGGGGGGTGCAGCCTGAGGTCCCCCAGCCCGGCGCCAAGGTGGGGGGTGCAGTTTGCTGTCTCCCATCAAACCCTGCTGGGCAGGTGGTGCAGACTGAGGTCCCCTGTCAAGCCCCGCTGGGCTAGGGGTGTGGCCTGAGGTCTCCCGGGCCCAGCGCCGGGGTGGGGGGCGTGGAGTCCCAGCTAATTTGCATATTCCTGTATTATAGAGATAGATCATGAAATGTGTTCTAAGACATTATACACCTTGATTATTTTATATTATATTTAAATCCATCCAAGGAAATGTTATTCTTACATTGAGGAGAGAAGCAAGATGTCAGAACAAGAATAGTGTTTGACCTGTGGCCTTAAAGTTTCATACTTGTTTTATTCTCATTACTAAAATTAAGTCAATGCCTGAACTCACACACAAAGCTTATGGACATTGGTGAATCAGGAAATCAAACAACTCAACTTTGTAATTTCAATTCCCCCTAAAAATATATGTGTTCTCCTTATATGTTTCTACTGTAGGTCTGATGGGGCAAAAAAAATATGGAAATCCTGGGACAGCCATGTTGTGAAACGAACTTTCGTTTAAAAATGATGCAAATTGGACTCATATTACTAGATTTTTTTTTTTTTTTACAAAATAATGCATTGATCAGTAATTACTAAATTCTGAGGCTGCTGGCACTGTGACTAGTGTTAGTTTTATATGTGTGTATATACATATGCATACATATATAAATATGTACTTAATATTTTGAGTGAAATGAGAAATTAGAAAAATAAAAATATGCTGTTTTTATTAAACTAAATTTGTTACATGTAAAGAATTATTTTTTATTTTCAGATGACAGATTTTCTACATTAAAAATAAATTGCTCTTTGATAAAATAGTAGTAAAATAATAATATGTAGTGTAAATAGCTATTTAAAAAAATTAGTAGAGACTATATACCAGGCACTGTTCTTAGCTATTTATAAATGCTAGTGCTGATGTAAGAATGCTGCTTTCCTTGATGTGAGTAATTCCAACAGTCTTCCACAGGGGCCACAGAGGAGATCAAGGCACCCCAGCTAACCACCAGTTATGTGAGTGTGGCCTTCTTCAGCTACCTAGTTCTAGTAAAACTTCCTGATAATGACAATTTCATAAATGATCCCAGCACAGAAAATAGCAGAAGAAAGATCCTGCTGATTCTAGTCTAGATTGCAGAAGCCTGAGCAAATTAAGTGGTTAATATTTTAAGCCACATATTTTGAAGTTGTTTTGTTATGCAATGAGTGACATCTATTATGTTTCACTATCAATTATGCCACTATTGTAACTTCCTAGTATGCCATTATTTATCCCCATTTTACAGATTAGGAAACTGAGGTTCAGAGATGTACACAACTTGTTTAAGATCATACCCTTAGCATATGGCATTTACTAATTCAGATGTAGGCAAAATTTTAGAACCTAGGATGTTAATATGTTTGTTTTATTTTTAAGTATGTGTGTCTTTTTTTAAAGTTGGCAAATGCCATATTAGTCCTTTATTTTTTTTAAATTTGTCATTAAGTGAAGTCACAAACTACTCACAGAATATTTATGATATCATAAAGCATAAAACAATTATATTTCATAAAAATTCTCTATCTGTCCATCGCTCTTTGTCCTATCTGAAGTTCCTGAAAGGGATGATTGAGGGAACATTTGGCATGTAGGTAGTTCATTCGGGAAGTGGTCCCAAGGATAAGGAGTTAAGAAATAAAACAAGAAAATGAGAAAAAGCAGCCAAGGATGAAATATGAAGTTGGCATTTGTTACTGGCCACTTGAGCTCTATCCAGGTGGCCCTCCTGAGGAGTCCTATGAAATTAGCCAGGACTCCCAACCATTGGAAGAAAGAGAGACAAATTTATCCTCATTAGTCAAGAGTGGATGTTAACTAACCCTTGTGTCCTGGAGTGGGAGAGAAGAAATATAGGGCACTGGCCTGAGGCAAGGGACTGTCAAGTAAATCTTCACAAAGCTGTGAAAGCTTGCAGGAAATGATGACCAGAACATCAGCAGGAGGAAAAGGTGGGGCCAGGAGGATTTGAAGTGGCCACAAAATTCATCTTATACACATACTTGAATACTAATATTTCTTTGGCAGACACAGCAGGAATATCGCTTTGTGTAAATTCTCGGTAAGGTTAAATAATCTTAGGTCGAATGCTCTGAAACCAAAATTAGAAAGATTAGTACAGGAAGACGGCATAAGCACTTTTCTTTATGACATCTGACTTCTAGAGACTTGCTTCCTGCCTAGTGTCAAGAGCAAAGTAAGACACTCATTAAACTGCAGGGTTTTTATAACCTTGCTTGAACTTTCACTAGTTTGCATCCCCTCCCCTACTTAAAATTTATTTTATTTTTTTCCTTCTGCAAGCCAAGCATTAGTATTATTAAGAGAAATGCTAAATGCGAAAGAGATGCTGAAATGCTCTTAATTAGCTACCATTGCATGCAGTTATATAAGGTCAAAGGAAAGTGCACTTTATATTTGAGCAAAGCCAGCTACTTACAGCAATGTCAGTGTGAGAGAACCAATTTGAACTTAACATTAATTAGGTTTTCAGTGGGCTGTAAAATTTGCTCAATGTATGAAGTGCTTTCTAATTATGGGAGATTATGGTTGTATTCTAAACAACTGAGGCAGAAAGATCCTGAATAAAGCAAATTGTATGTAGGTCTAAATATAAGTAAGTTCAATGTATTTCATATCTTTGGGAATGTCTTGAAATAATTTTAAGATTGTGGGTTTTATAAACTTTTGCAAAATGCTAAGGAATTAGTAGGCATACAAAGGCAAAATTGTAAATTAATATTTATAATCCATGATGTTACATGAAATAAGATTTCTTATCACCTGGCACTAAGTTTTTCAAAGAAATCAATCTGCTCATTATAGGTAGAGTATGGTACTGAACACACATTATTTAACAAGGGCTTACTTTCATCTATAACAAAAGGTAGTAATTTATGTTCCCTTATTTGAAAGGGGTAGCTGCTTTGCTCTTACACCAAACAGCTTTCCTGTAACTGAGACCTTTAAACATCCATACATCACATATATAGGACATCCCAAAAATGTATACACATTTTGAATGATTATAAAGTCAGTGTTTATTATTAACATACAGTTCCTTTTAAAATTTTAGAGGAATCTACAGAAATTAATATTGTTTGTCTCAACGCCTGTTTTCACACTTACGAACTTTCTGGTTCGGGCACTGCTGATAACGTGAAACAATGGAATCCCAAACATCAATAATCATTTCGTTCAGTATTTGCATGCCCTCAACTTATCAACTGTTGCTGGTTTTGTACTGTAAATTTTACCCTTTATGTATCTCCATAAAAAAATCTAGTGGCACTTTAGGATAATTTTTTTGTTGTTGTTCAAGGTTTAGTCTGGCTTTGCCCATTATTTCAAATCAGTTAAACCTGAAAAGGAGTGAAAATTAGGTGAGTGATCAACTGTTAAAGTGTGTATACATTTTTGGGAACACCCCATATTATGTTGCTTCCAGATCAATGTCAATTTCCTCCCCTCTTAAAACATTTTGGAATGTTATTTAGTGCCCAATAGGCTAATTATAATCAAGGAAACTGATGAGATAGTGGAATTTCAAGATTAAGGTATATGAGAGTAGAGAGTCACTGCTTAACCCTTATTGAAAATGTACTAGTAATTGTATAACTTGATGTGATAAATATCAAGATATGGAATATTTCCATTAATCCAGAAAGTACTTTTTTTGTCTTTACAAATTAATATCAACCTCTATAAACACTCACACTTCTGATTCTATTAAAATATATTTTTGCCCATTGATTATGATGTTGTCTGTAGATTTGTCGTATATGGCCTTTATTATCTTGAAGCATAATCCCTCTATTCCCACTTTGCTGAGAGTTTGACATATACGGGTTTTGGATTCTGTGGAATGCTTTTTTTGCATCTATTGATATGATCATGTCATTATTGTTTTTCAATTTGTTTATATGATGTATCACACTTGTTGATTTATAAATATTGTACCAAACTTGCATCACTGGGATAAATCCCACTTGGTCATAGTATATGATCTTTTTAATATATTGCTGGATCTGATTTGCTAATATTTTGATGAGGGTTTTGGCATCTATGTTCATCAAGGCTATTGATCTGTAATTATCTTTCTTTGCAGTGTCTTTATCTGGTTTAAGATTTAGAATAATGCTGCCCTCATAAAAAAAAGCCTGGTAATGTTCATTCCTTTTGGATATTTTGGAATAGTTTGAGGAGGATAGGTGTTAGTTCTTCTTTGAATGCTTGGTAAAACTCCCATGTTAAGCAGTCCAGACGAGGGCTTTTGTTTGCTGGGAGGTTTGTTTGTTTGTTTTGTTTTGTTTTGTTTTTATTACTGCTTCAATTTCATCAATTATTTTTGGCCTATTCAGGTTTTCTGATTCTTTCTTATTCAGTTTTTGTATATTGTATTTTTCTAGGAATTTTTCCATTTCAACCACATTGCCCACTTGTTGGCATATAGTTTTCCATAGTATTTTCTTACAATCATAAACAAGATTCATGAACCTTTAACCAGACTCATCAAGAAATAAAGAGAGAGGACCCAAATAAATAAAATCAGAAACAAAGAAGTTGAAGTAACAACTAACACCACAGGATTATTTATTTATTTATGTCTCTGACAACTCTTACCTTTTCCATTAAGGATTCCAGTTACATAATTTGTAGGCCATTTAAATTTTTCTTACAACTCAAAGATGCTGTGTTCATTTTCATTCAGTATTTTTTCTATCTGTGTTTTCTTTTAGACTACTATTTCTTCAAATTTATTTTTATTTTCTTGTGCAAAATCTAATCTACCATTATTCCTACTTATATTTAAAAACATAATAGACACTGAAATTCACCTTTACAAATTTATTTGGATTTTAAAAAATACCTTCCTTTTTTGGACTAAACTTCTGAAAACATGAAATAGAGTTACTATAACTGTTTTAATGTCTTCTTCTGTTCACTTTTAACATGCATGTCATTTATAAGTGAGTTAATTTCAATTGATTCATTTATTTTGGAATTTGTAGTGTGTGAATGTGAGTATAGAACATAAGTATAGAATGTATACAACCATTAATAATTTTAATATACTGAAATACAACATATTGTCTATGTTGAAAAGAAGATGAGGTTGCTTTTATTACTTTTGCAAGTAGAGATATCTAGGAGGAACCTTCATCTATCACAAGGGTTAGCAATCTGTATTAAATTCAATTACTTACCTACCTTCCTCTCTATATTCTTAACTTCCTTATATAACAATCTGGTTTGTGTGCATGTATGCATGCATACCTTTGTTTATATCTCAGCACCTGGTGTAGTGTCTTGTATGTGTCAGGGACTGAATTAATAATTTGTTGAATAAATAAATGTGGATATGAATGAAGAATGAGTGAATGAATGAACGAGATGGAGAGAGCTTAGTAAACGTATTTGGTGCAGAAAAGTCCAGGGGGGTGGGGGAATTGTTCTGTTTGATGCTGGTTGAGATTAGGTTGAGAAATTAGATTATAAAGTATACATTTTTTTTTAAAAAAAGATGTGTTTTAGCCTTTGTAAAAAAATCTTTGATTAAAAATGTTCTATCCTATATAATCCTATATAATAAAAGTCTGATATGCTAAGTGTCCGGTCATTTGGCCATCCATGCAACCAATCAAAGTGTAATATGTTAATGATATGCGAAGGCCACTCAACCGCTCTCTACGATGTGCACTGACCACCAGGGGGCAGATGCTCTGACCGGTAGGTTACCTTGCTGCTGGGGTCCAGCCAATCAGGACTGAGCAAGATGGGCAGGACACACCCTGGAGCCCTCCTATGGTCCCTCCCTGGCTGGCCAACCTCCCACGTCCCTCACCGGCACTGATCATGCACCGGTGGGGTCCCTCAGCCTGGCATGTGCCCTCTCGCAATCCAGGACCCTTCAGGGGATGTAGGAGAGCCGATTTCCACCCAATTCCACAGGCCAGGCCGAGGGACCCCACTGGTGCAAGAATTTGTGCACCGGGCCTCTAGTCATTTAATAAAATCAATCTAACACAGGAATCTGTTGTTTTAGGGACTGTATTGTCTTTATAATTCTTTATGAATCTCATCTTGAACCTCATATTAAATAAATGGACCTTGAAAATATATTCTATTCAACACATTTTGAAAATCATTCATTCATGAAATTGGTGCTCAGACAGTATCCATGAAAATATAATCATATATAATTCATGATCATCAAAATCCTGTTATGGCATATACTTTAAGACAAGAAATGTTTATACCATCATTCAGAGTTCTTACATTAAGAAACATTTTAAGTTATGAGTAATTTTTAAGAAAATATTTAAAATTTTTCTATTTTCTGAAGAGTAACTCAATATCTGCTGGGCACATATAAGTAATATCTCATTGTATGAGTCTTCTATTTTTGTATATAAGGTATAACATAAAGTGAAGTTTTGTCATTTTATTAGACCATATGAACTGCCTGTTTAGCTCACCTAGAGAGAGGAAAACAAGCTTAAACAAATATTTGGAAACTATATTTTTCAAATTGGTTGTTAATTAAGATGGTTTATTCTCAATCTTTTTCTTTCTTTACTTGCTGTTTAGACTATTATTATAATCAGATTCATGTTCAATACCAGGGTGCCTGGGGCCAGAGTACAGATAGAGGTTCATATGTTTATAAATATTTGAAAGTTAGAGATGAAAGCAACAAGTTACAATGTAAAATAGGTTTCACCCTTCTCCAGTGATAAATTTCTTCATAAAACCCTGGAGGTTAGATTTGAACTTATACTCCTTGGAGTGACTGCTTACAAATTCCTCTGACCTTTAACCATGCTGCACCACTTTTTACCAGTGGGGCTTTGCTACTCATCCCACCCTTGCAACAGCTGCCTCCTAACAACCCTCAGGTTTAAAATTGTGCAAATCTTTGCAGAAGTCAGAGTGCTCTGCCAACAGTCCTTTGGGACTACAAATTCTAGGTTTCTGAACATCAAAAAGTGGATTAAAAAGGAGACCACATCCTCAGGTGGGAGTGTCATCTTCTTGACACTTACCATTCTTTACACTGTAGAGAGGGACATGGTAACAGTCATGGGTGAAAGAAAGTCTGATCTGGTCCCTCTAAAGCACCAACTTCAGGGCAGCTGGGTGTCTATTTTTGCTGGGTCCAAAGAGGCACAAATGTAATAAACCTGAAAATCTTAGACTCAGCAATATTGTCAAGTCAACTTCAATTGTGTAATTATATTTGTTCCACTTCCAGATTACAACCACACTTGAGGGAAAAAGAAAACCTTTTCATCTTTTATTCTGAATGATTAAAATTATTAGATAAATATATGCATTTACACAGACAATACATTTAATTTCAAAGCTTTGTCAAATATAATGATCAAGTATCCAGGAAAGAAACATACAATATGACATGAATTGTAATAGAATATTTTTAAGTTTGCCAAGTATTGAATACAGAAATATTTAACTTTCAATATACATTAAAATATACTTTCAACAACCTAAATTTACATTGTCCAGAAATCATTGGCATATTTCTAAACAGGCATTGAATATGTTATCGGTGCGGAGAGCTCATCGTCTGCACCAATAGCTAGTGGGAGTAGGCTTCTTGCAATATCCTGAGAAAAGGAATTTTCTGAGACTTGCAGAGGAGGATGAGATATTACAGAAAACCTGTTTTTTTGAGGATTTACACCCCTGAGTTTCAATTGTCACCTTTCCTTTTGTCCCACCAAGGAAGAAATGTAGATGTTGGCTTCAGCAGAGCTAAAATCAAAGTCAGTGTCCAGAGTTTCTGTGCCATGTTGTTACATAATCTATGCTATCAGGCTATCTTAATTTGTATTCCAAGCTGTAGTCCATTTGTCCATTACATGTGAGGTCCACGTGGCCATGGGCCATATGGGTGAATGCAAGAGAGCTGAGAGAGGACCAAGAGAGTACAAACTGCTTTGGCTGAGGTATTATGTATCCCCAAATTATCACAGGCTTGCAATGGCACTGCCTACTCTAGCCAATGACTTCTTTTCTCAGGTTTGACTGACAGTAAGCACCCAAATTCACTGTGCATGGGTCCATTCTTCCCTTTTTCCAGTCCTTTTCCCCAGCAATCAGCATGGAATGGGCTGGTGGTTCCCCTGGGGAGTGTAAAATGGCAGCTTTCTGGTGAAGCAGTCCAAATTACTTATAATGCCTGGCCTCTCTTTTGCTCCTTTCCTATTGTTAATAACTAGCTATTTACAATGGTTTCAGTCCCCCATTTAGAGAGAAACAAGCCTCTTTTTAATCTTACAAAGAATAAGTAAAGGTCTAGGGCAGTGATGGCGAACCTATGACACACGTGTCAGAGGTGACACACTAACTCATATTTTTGGTTGATTTTTCTTTGTTAAATGGCATTTAAATATATAAAATAAATATCAAAAATATAAATCTTTGTTTTACTATGGTTTCAAATATAAAAAAAATTCTATATGTGACACGGCACCAGAGTTAAGTTAGGGTTTTTCAAAATGCTGACACGCCGAGCTCAAAAGATTTGCCATCACTGGTCTAGGGAGAGGTAACACCCATGTGGTAAATGGAAAGACTAACTTTACAGTGTCCCAGATTAGCCTGAAGGAGTGGCTTCCCTGAAGGCTAGGGTGTCCCACCTGTTCAAAGCCCTCCTGTATACCATACTTAAATTAAACTAAGGGAAACATTCTAAGATTTTCTCTGTGAGAAAATTTGGGCAGAAAAGGGAAAGCATATTCAAGTGAAGGTGATAGACCATCTATATTTCATAGACTCAACCATAAGTCCAAATGTTGAGTCTCATTTTAGGAGACAGTGATGCAGATGACTTCTAAAGTGAGGCTTATACTATGTGCACAAGCAGTCAGGTAAATAAGGACATAGGCACATATTCTATGAAAATAGAAAGAAGAACAAAATAATACAAAGGTCAATGAACATAGCAAATAATAAACTAGTTGAGGAGACTTCCAGATGCAAGGCTTTTGCTGGAATGAAATCAAGCAATGACAATCTGATAGATTGTCTGAAGTTAGGACATTGCTGGTGATGTCATCAGGTGCTGAGGTCTGTGTGGCATACAAAGACCCAGATTTAAAAACAAAACTTTGAAGACAGTTAACTGCATTTTAGTTCAATATCCATAATGGGACATTGTGCTTTCCATTGAAACAAACATTTTCTCCCTAAGATTACCCTCATTTTAAAAGAGACTGCATTAAGTCCAGTTTTAATTTGGCCTGATTATTTGCATAAGCACAACAAGAATAGTAACTGGTCAAATAGGTCACACAGACTTTTTAAAAGGTGAAAGATTTATACGATCTGAAGAGAAACCAGAGTATCACAGTGAGCAGTCAGACCTCAGGGCAGAGAAGCCAAGTCACAGTTGCCATCGACTTTGTAGTGTGAGAAGTCAGACCTCAGGGCAGAGAAGCCAAGTCACAGTTGCCATCAGACTTTGTAGGTTTAGGTCAATTCCTCAAGTCCTTGACGTTTCCAATATGTCTTGAGGTTTCTTCCTTCATTCCTTACCTGAGTGTGGGGAAGCACGAGACTTGGTTAGAAAGTCTGTAAGGAGGATTTTCCGAAAAGTCAGGGGCCTCTAGGAGGACCTTGCCGAAGGTGGCAGCCACTGCCTTGACTTTTCCAAACAAGTCCAAGCCCCTGGGTGTTTTACTGGAATCTCTATGTGTAGTCTTTAGAAAGCATGTGCTTTCTCAAGGATGCTTACCCTGCTGATAGAATCTAATAGTTACCGTAATTTTAGTTCAAGCTGTTGTTACAATAAAAGCCTAAGGAGGTAGGCGATCAGGGCTGTTTGGTGCCTATAGCCAAGCAGTCTCTTAGCCCTCTCTTTCCCAGAAACGTGTGTCAGAGTAATCCATTCATCTGTCGCTCAGGGTCTGCTGGTCAGCCCTGGCACCTAGGAAGAGTGCTATGAACCATGTGACCAAGCAAGGTATCAGATTATTCCTGAAGTGGGCTTGATCAGCTTTGAAAGTCAATCTTTTTTCATTAAGGCTTTCTGGTGACATTCAAAGTCCAGGCATGTCTCTCTTATACATGGCATTCCAGTCAAAGTCTCAGTTAACAAAAACACAAGTGAAGACTGGTCTTATACAAATAATTCTATTGCCACTACTGACTCCTTAAGAATTTCCAAGTTCTGGAGGGAAAAGGTAGGGAGAAAAAAACTAAAACTAAGCAATTAGCAAAGATTAGTAAACACATTCTATAAATTTCATATACATAGGCTCTTTTACTGGCAAACATACACTTTAAGAGACATACTTCCACGGAGACAGGTATTTTAGAGCAAAACTCACTGATTTAGTAAATCACAGGTAAACTAAGTTAAATTGATTGGCTCAGGTAACTCCTTTGAGAAATCTGGATTCCAGGTATCAATATTTCAGAGGCAGACCATTATTTCTTTGACAAACCTTGCCAGTAAAATCCCTTTCCAGAGTAGGCATTCTCAAAACACTGTGAATGGAAATTGTATGACAGATTTTGGGGAGATAAACCTAAAAACCTTTCGTCCTCTTGAAAGGGAGATTTGAGAGCTGAGGGAGGCATGAACGTCTTCTATGCTCCATAGCCCTCTGTCATAGATCAGAATCTGAGTGGCCTATGATACTTTAATTGCTGTAGCATCCCATAGCCATCCTATCTATGCCAGCTATGGAATTCATCCATATCCCTAAGTCTGTTCCCATGCCTGGGACAGAAATTCTTCAAGCAGTGCCAAAAATATTGCAACACAATTGTGCAGGTGTGGGGCTTTTAATTCCACATGAGAGATTCTGATGGCCTCTGACATTGCTGGAGGTCTCCACCCTTTACTGTCTTGGGTATAAATATTCTGGCGTTTTAACTGGGCTATAGGAGGGGAGAAAAAACATTCTTTGTTAACCTTGCAAGACAGAGATTTAATACCTGTGTCCTGGGTTAAATTCTGTTAGCCTCTGTCCTCCTTTTAGGGATAGCCAGCCTCAAAGATTAGGTAACAAAAAACCTTTCATATCTTCGACCACCTCTACATTTGAGGCTTTTCTCTATTACTTATACCCGTTGAAGAAGCATCCTATCTAATAAAAGACAAAAAGGATAATTGACCGTACCTTCGCTATGCTTCCCATTGGCTAATCAGGGCGATATGCAAATTAACCGCCAACAAAGATGGCGGCTGAAGCCATGCAGCTGAAGCGAGCAGGAGGCTTGCTTGCTCCAGTGATGGAGGAAGCCAAGGTTCCCCTCCTGCCCCAGCCTGGCTCTGAGCCCGAAAGCAACAAAGTTTTAATTATAGAAGCTAAACAAACCTCAGATACCTGCTTTCAGCAGGCGGTGGCCACAGAGTTGGAGCTCGGCTCTTAGCTCCAGTGACGGCAACAAAGTTTCATTTATAGAAGGTAAATAAATCCCAGAATTAAAAAAAAGAAAGAAAAAAAGGAGAGACTGGGAGCTTCAGTCCTGACCAGCCTGAAAACGGCCCTCAGCCCCTCATCCAGGCTGGCCAGGCACCCCAGTGGGGTCCCCCACCCTGAAGGGGGTGTGACCAGCCTGCAAACACCCATCATCCCCTCACCCAGGCTGGCCAGGCACCCCAGCGGGACCCCCACCCTGATCTGGGACACCCTTCAGGGCAAACCAGCCGGCCCCCACCCATGCACCAGGCCTCTATCCTATATAGTAAAAGGGTAATATGCAAACTGACCCTAACAGCAGAAAGACTGGGAATGACTGGTCACTATGACACACACTGACCACCAGGGGGCAGACGCTCAATGCAGGAGCTTCCCCCTGGTGGTCAGTGCGCTCCCACATGGGGGAGCTCTGCTCAGCCACAAGCCAGGCTGATGGCTGTCAGTACATCGGTGGTTGTGGGAGCCTCTCCTGCCTCCTCAGCAGCGCTAAGGATGTCCGACTGCAGCTTAGGTCTGCTCCCCACTGGCAAGTGGACATCCCCCGAGGGTTGCCGGGCTGCCAGAGGGATGTCTGATTGCCAGCTTAGGCCCAATCCCCTGGGGAGCAAGCCTAAGCCAGCAGGTGGTCATCCCCCGAGGAGTCCCTGGCTGCGAGAGGGCACAGGCCGGGCTGAGGGACCCCCCCACTCCGAGTGCACAAATTTTTGTGCACCGGGCCTCTAGTTAATGATAAGTAGCAAGACTTGCATACCCAAATACACAGCAGTAGTGTTTGCATGAATCAAAATACAATATCAGTTGCATTTGTAATAGAAGCTAAAACTTACCAGTGGTGCCTGGATGCAGCTTCCACCCTTCAACAACATGGGGGCTGTCGAGGGCAGATACAATTTACAATGCCCTCCTACAAGCAACATGGCACAGTGATGGCTGTGATCCCCACCCCTAAGCAACTAGCAGGGCAGAGGATGAGTCCAGGAAGCCAGCAGTTCCAGGGGGACTCATCTTGGACCAGACAGATAAACAGCACCCCTTCCCCTCTGGGGTTCAGCCCCCAGACCAACCTGGTCACAGCTGCCAATCCCTAAGCACACAGGGCGGGGTGGGGGGGAGGGTGAAGGGGAAGAGGCATGTACACTCAGCTACCAGAGAAGGTGAAATTCCCAAGCAGAGTTCTGGGTTGCAGATCCAAGTGAGGTCTGAGCTCCTGGAGGTGGCAAGCCTGCATGCACTGCGCATGAAGTTGCTGCCTGAGTGAAAGGGAGAAGGCAGGGAGAGGCAGAAGGGGAATGGAGCTGTGTTCACAGCTGGGGCGGGCACAGTGGCTGATGACAGTTTGCCCCACTGCACACTACAGAAGATTGGGGTGAAGCAGCTGGGCATGCTACAAACTCCTGGGCTGTAAGCCATGCCCTAAGCCCCTGGCCAGGGCTGGGAATGCTAGCCCCTCATGGGGCTGATGCGAGCTGGGGGCACTTGGGATTTCATGTGCCAGGAGTAAATTTCAAGCGAGTATGTGCTCACTTCCCACGTTCTGTTCTGTGTTCCCCTGGCACCCACCTGCCCGTTACCCTGCAGGGACTCACATGCTGAGGCTGTTTGTGAGCAGGGCTGGCTGTTCCCAAGCCATTGTCTGAGCCATGAGAGGTGGGAACAGGGAGAAGATGAACCATAAAAACACAGACGAAACGCAGGCAGTAGCAGAAAGGTGGGAAGAGAGGAGTTTTGTACACGGGGAAAATAGTAGGGGCACTAGGAACAAAGTCCGTGGCAACACACTTTCCCAGCTTTTCCCGGAGTCTGATGTGGCTTTGGTGCTGGGAGCAGGGGGCCACTTTCTCCTGGATCTGGGTCAGAAGAAGCAGAAGTGAAGTAGGGCAGAAAAAAAGAAGAACATAGGGGTGCATATATCCTTTCTGATTGGTGTTTCTGATTTCTTGGGATATATTCCTAGAGGTGGGATCACTGAGTCAACTGGCAGTTCCATACTTATTTTTTGAGGAAACGCCATACTGTCCTCCACAGTGGCTGCACCAGTCTGCATTCCCACCAGCAGTGCACGAGGGTTCCTTTTTCTCTGCATCCTCGCCAGCACTTGTCCTTGATTTGTTGATGACACCCATTCTGACAGATGTGAGGTAGTACCTCATTGTCATTTTGACTTGCATCTCTGGGGTGATCAGTGACTTTGAGCACTTTTTCATATGCCTTTGGCCTTCTGTATGAGAAAAATCTAGACAAGCACCAATACAGGAGAGAGTGTGAGCAATGAATTGTAAAACTCCCAGGCTAGGGAGAAAGGTTTCTCACCACAGTCCAGGCCAGGTGGTTCTGTTCTTTTGCCCTCTGAGTGCTGTAGGTCCAGAGGCTGTACTTTTGTAGGGAAGGAGCAGAGAAGGGATGCTTTACACACTTTACACAAGGCAATTTTCCTGGTGTCTTCCCTCTGTTGGGGGCCAAACTATTATTGGCATCAGTTGCTAGTGGGAGTGGGCTGCTTGTGGAATCCTGAGAAAGTGAATTTTCTGAGACTCACATGGGAGGATGAGATATTATAGAAAGTTTTTTTTTCCTGTGGAATTATACCATGGAGTTTCTAAGGTCCCATTTCCCTATGTCTCTCCAAGGAAGAACTGTATTTGTAGCTTCAGCAGAACTAAAATCACAGTTAATGTCCAGAGTTTCCATCCCCTGTTGGGACAGAATCTAATCCACCATTAGGCTAGCTTAGTTTGTGTTCCCAGCTCTAGTCCATTTGTCCATTGCGTGTGGGGTCTACATAGCTGTGGGCCACATGGGTGAATGCAAGAGGGCCAAGAGAGAGAGAGAGACAAGAGAATGCAACCCCCTCTGTCTGCAGGATATGTATTCCCAAATTATGGTGGGCTTGCATTGGCATTGCCTACGCTAGCCATTGATTTCTGTTCTCATGTTTGACTGACAGTAATCACCTTTCCTACATCATCCCAACTTCACTGCCCATGCATTCATCCTTCCCTTTGTCCAGTCCCTTCTCCCAGCCACCTGCAAGGAATGGGCTAGTGTTTCCCTGGGGAGTGTGAAATTGCAGCTTCTTTGTGAAGCTGCCAAATGACATGCTAATAATGTCTGGTTTACCTTTTGTTCCTTTCCTGTTATTACTAACCAAATATTTACAATGGTACCAAATATACCACTATTTAATAACTACATAATTTTACTTTTTACATAAGAAGGAACTATATTTTTATATAATCCCATCACATAAGTGTAGTTTCTAATTTAATTTTACTTTGATAAAAAATTAAATTACTTTCCATATTTTGAGTTTCAAAATTACTGGAGAAATCCTCTAAAAAATGTTCTGTTCTTGTGTATGTTATTTCTTTATTTGGACTAGCTGAAGTATTCGTTTAAGATTTTCTAGTACAGCTACTTGAAAATGAATGAGGGAAATAAATTTTGTTTACAAAGCATTTTAGAGTAATAGTTTTTTCCAATGATATATGACACCTATTATCATGTCAAGCACATTAAATTCTATTGGAAAATAAATGCAGCACAAAGTGATTTGTATGTAAACCACAATATGGGATTACTTGCAAATAGACTTTATGAAAGATTTTCAGATCCACTAGAAAAGTTCATTTGGCACATCACAGCTAACAGAATAGAATCTTTCTTGGGAGGAGATCTATATCTATAAAATACTTGTAGATTTTTCAGAACAATTGTGTGTGTGTGTGTGTGTGTGTGTGTTTAACTGCTATTTTACTAACACTTGATATCAACAATTCATCTGATCTAAATGTGTATCACTTAATCCATATATCTCCCTGTCCACTTTACCAAGAAACAAAGTTGATTTTCTCATCATATTAGAATTCTCTGGAGGTGCCCAAGGATATGTGAGGTAGAGAAGCATGGAGGTCTGGAAATGCAGATAAAGGGAGACTCCCATGCCCCTACTCCCTTGAATTTGTTTCACCCAGAAATATTCTATTTTTATATGTTATATACTTTGAGGTAATCCTATGATTTCATTTGAAAAAAATGGTTTTATGTCCTAAAATATTTGGCAATGCTTGGGCTAATATTAATTTAGGTTTCAGAAATTGTTGTATAATTTTGAATCAATATTATCATAAGACTAAAGGCCCGGTGCACAAAATTCGTGCATGAGGAGGTCCCCTCAGCCCAACCTGCACCCTCTCCAATCTGGGACCCCTCAGGGGATGTCCAACTGCTGGTTTAGGCCCAATCCCAGACATCCCTATCACAATCCTGGACTGGTGGCTCCTAATTGCTCACCTGTCTGCATGCCTGGTTGTCCCTAACTTCCCCCTCTGCCGGCTTGGTCACCCCACGCAGCCTGCTTGTTCAGTCATTTGGTCGCCCATCACTAACCCCCCTGCTGGCCTGGTCATAGACAGCCATCTTGTGAGGTGTGAGGGTTAATTTGCATATTACCTCTTTATTATATAGGATTATATGCCTTGTGTTTAAAATGCAGTTAAATTAAATATAACTGTTTTTTCTCTTTGGTAACTTAAGGAAGACACCTGGAAAAATAAATAGAAATTAATGCAATTCTTATATCACTAGAAGAAGAAAAAGAAAGGCCTGCTCTAATAATGAACCAAACATATCTGAAAAGACAGATGGTAAGGGGATATTGAAGAAATTGTATAAATCAGACAAAATTGTTTGACTGATTGATTGAAGGCTACAGGAAATTTCCAGAGGCAACTGACAAAACATTAATCTTTAAATATATCCCCTCCTCTAAACTAAATGAGATATTGCCTATGTTTAGAGTTCTCTATTTTTGAATCTATGTAATGAGTTGTACAATTTATTTATACACAGCAAATTGACAAATATTTTGTATCAATTGAATAATCACATTGAACTATTTGGATCTAGTTCATAATTGGAACTCAGAAAAAAAGAGCTAACTTTACATTCATGATTGAAATGGCATGATGCAAATTGAAATTGTATTCTGATTTATTTGTCTATATATTTATTAGAGCATAAAATACTACAATACATTAGATTGGTAATTATGATTATTATCTCATCTCCCATTAATGATAAATCATTCTATAAATAAGTTTGCTCTCGGTGATAGAATTTTGCTATAGGAGAATACATTACCATAAAACACTTAAAGTTGTTTCATATTTTTTTACATTATCTTGCTCGAAAAATTAACTCATAGTATTGGCTCTATGTTGGTTGTCAGA
Organism: Myotis lucifugus; assembly: GCF_000147115.1. NCBI lineage: Eukaryota > Metazoa > Chordata > Mammalia > Chiroptera > Vespertilionidae > Myotis > Myotis lucifugus. The sequence goes on from NW_005871129.1 coordinate 3,221,758, forward strand.
AAGACTGACAGTATGCTGAAGGATAGTAAACAAAGAATAATGGAAAAATAACAGACTGTCAAGTTGAAGGGAGCTGATACAGTGATCAATCTTAACATTAGCTTTATTAATGATTTTAAAAGTGATGTAAATGGAAATTAAATCTTCAGGTGATAAGTAATTTATTTCATAGTTTAAAAACAAGGGAAAATAATCATTGAGAATTGCAAAAAGGAATAAATGGGTGCAAACGTGCATTAAATAAGAAGGGAATATCAATTGCTCTTCATATTAAGACCATTGGAATTCACTTTTACAATGTTTGAAATGAAATATAGATAGGCAGTGGTGTAAAGTAAGGGGAAATGGAGTTAAACTACAGATGCGATGTGTCATATTCCTTTTGGCACCACAGATTGGTTGTCATCTAACTAATGGGTATATACTCAGATAACATGTTCCTGAATCATGGGAAGCAATATTATTTCTAGAAAGACAGTTCCTTCTTAGTAATGTGATTTTCTTTTTTATTGTGAATGATATTTTATTTAGTTTTTGTTTACAGCTGAAACTCTGGGAATTCAAAATGAACATCTTTGCCAGTGAGCTCCTTATAGACATCAGAGAAGTTTCAAGCTTGTGTTCCATGATGTGCTTTATCCAAATGAACCTTTATGAGCCGGCTGCCATCCAGGGTCACTTGAATTCCCTCGCCTACACTTTTACTTAGGAAAACCAAGTCCTCGGGGATCGCATCTAGCAAGGCTGTCAGAGTGAGGCTCCTGGGCTGCGTTTGCTTATTTGTTGATGCATTTTGTTTGTTTGTTTGTTTGTGGGCTTTTTTCAAGTTGGCTTAAGCAGAATTCTCCTCTGAGCGATAAAGACAATGTGCTTCCCACGGAACTTTTTCTTCAATTCGCTTACTAGCTAGACTTGGACTTTCTGAAATTATTTCAGTTGAGAAACAGGATCAAAGATAATAGCTTTCAGACCTACACCAACTTTATTTTATGGCTTGAGTATTCAACCCTAGTAGCTGGGCCTTTAGGATCTGGAGATCCTAGGAGATGCCTGTCTCAAAATCAGCTGGCTTCTCTCCATTGGGCTGCATGTTCCTAATGCTGGAACTGAACATGGCCTTCTTGGTGAGTGCTGGCCTGGGTAGAGGCCTTGGTCTCCAGAGAACTCATCAAGTCCTGGCAGCTGAAAAGCAACAGTGTCATATTCTTTTTAAATGATGAGAAATACTATTACAAATCTACACTAATAAAAGAGAAACATGGTAATTAGCGTACGACCGCTACCCTTTTCATTGGCTAATCAGTGAGTATATGCAAATTAACTGTCAGCCAAGATGGCGGCAGGCAGCCAGGCAGCTGAGAACAGGATGCTTGGTTGCCCCAGCGATAGAGGAAACCAAGGTTCCCGCCTGCAGCTGCGGGGCTCTGAGCTCCTGAAGCAACAGCTCCAAAAGATACAATGTTTCAATTATAGAAGCTAAAAGATGGCGGTTAATCTGCATACTCAGGCTCCAAGTGGTAGAGCGAAGCCAAACAGCCCTGAAGCCGCAGAGCCGGGAGGCCTCCCGGCCCCGGGATCAGCGGAGTCTGATGGAAGCCCTGTGTGTTTATGCACCCTGGGGGTTCAGAGGTCCTGTCCTAGGCAGAGGCCTATGGCGAAATTTTCGACTCTGAGAAGCAACCTACGGCTGGAAGGCGGCTCCCCTGACCTCAGTGCTGGAGAAGACCATTAAGCAGAAAACTAAAGAAACCGATTTTACATCATTTCCCAGGTGGAGAACAGTTGGCATGTAAGCCCCTGACCAGTGCCCAGCCTCTCCTCTGTCAGTCTATCTCACTCTTAGGTACCATGTTCTTTGTTCTGTCTTAACTGCAACTCATTTTTAAACTAGATTGCTTAGAAAAGAAGACTAAATAAAGTTTCCCTTAAGTTATTTAGGTGGTGCTGGGGCTGCTGGGGCTGCTGGGGGCCTGATAGAAGACATAAACACGCCAACCGGGGGCCTGTACCCAGCAGCCCCAAGGCCTGCCACCTTGGTGCTGGGGCTGCTGGGGGTATCAGAGACACAAACCCGCAGGCCCGGTACCCAGCAGACCCAAGGCCTTCATGGCAGCACTAAGGAGCAGCAAGCCAAGCGGTAGGAAGCAGCAAGCAGGTGGGCAGTAACAAGGGAGGGGTCCCGGACTGCAAGAGGGCACATGCTGGGCTAAGGGACCCCCCACCCATCCCCAGTGCACGAATTTCATGCACCAGGCCTCTAGTAGAGAATAATTGTCAAATAAGGAAGTACTTCTATAAAATCCAACTATATTCTAGCAATTGTCTTAAAAATCATGTAAGATGTATACTAAAAAATGTGGAATTATATAAACATGTACTATTTCCTTCCATGATTATCACCTTTGAATTTAATATCTGAGTTAATGAGAAATCAGATAACATTTTTTAATGAAAGAAACATGGATTTTATCAGAAATCCCACACATGGAAACAAGCCTGTCACTACTCTGTTGAACAATTTACATTTTAATAAGTATTAAGTTTTGTCTATTTATTTTGGGGATATATGATAAGTGTTACTATGCAGCTTATTTAAAATATTTATTGCACTATCTATTCTTATTGATAAATTAAATCATGTGATGTACTCACTAACTTGTCAAAAACAAGAATGGATTCTTTTTTATAATTTATAAATTATTTTCCAATGATTTCAAAATATATTTTACCCTGATACACATGTGCTTTGAAGTTCTCAGGGCAACAAACAGTCATAGGTATGCCCAAGGATAAGGAAAAGTTTAGTGTGCTTCTTCCTAATAGGTACCTCACCTCTCATCTAGAAAGCAT
>NW_005871129.1:3224707-3316773 GCF_000147115.1 Myotis lucifugus
TGATATATATATACACATACTAGAGACCCACCTGTTAGAAAATTCGTGCATGGGTAGGGTCCCTAGGCCTGGTTGGTGATCAGGGCCAATCGGGGCCTCCCGGCTACTGGCCAGGGCCTTCCTTCCCCAGCTGCCACTGGGGCCACCCTTCCCTGGCTGCTGCCAAGGCCTTCCTTCATTCCATGCCACCCCCTGGTGCTCAATGAACGTCATAGTGAGCAATCGACTCCTGGTCTCCTGGTCGAACACCCAAGGGGAAATTTGCATATTAGGCTTTTATATATATATAGATATATATTGAATATTTTATTTAGTCAGTGGTAACAAGTGGAGGTGGTGTCATTTGATTCTTGCAATAGTGAGAAGAATAATTTTTTGAAAGTTTGGATATAGATGTGAAAAAAAATTTAAAGGCATAAAAAGTTCACTAGAAGATATTTAACCTGAATAATTGGATAGGTAAAGTTGCTATTTACCAATTTAATGACAACTATGAAAGAAGCAATCCTGTTGGAAGACCATGCTTTCAATTTTGCACATATTACGTTGGAGGTATATTAGGCTTAAAACAGGACATGCTGAGATAAAAATTTGTTACATGGGTATTCATCCCAGAATAGAGGTCCAATATATAAATATGATCAATACATACCTATTGATATTTTTCTATATTTACTCATTAATCATTATTTATGCTATTCTTTCCTTACTTTGTTTTCTCATTTTCTTCTGTATAATTTTCTTTTTGCCTGAAGAATTCATTTCAGTTAATTTTTGTTTGTTTTAAAGTCAAGTTACTTGGAAAAAAATTTAACCTTTTATTTGTCTGAAAATATTTTTTTTATTTTTTAAATATATTTTATTGATTCTCCACAGAGAGGAAGGGAGAGGGATAGAGAGTTAGAAATGTCGATGAGAGAGAAACATCGAATATTTATTTTTTTACCTATAGTTTTGAAGATTATATTATTGATCATGGACTTTTTAGATTGGTATTTATTTTCTTTCTTTAGTATAAAGTTCCATTCCATTATCTCTTGGCTGTCATAATTTATATCGAGAAACTTGCTGTCTTATTGTTTACCCTATGAAGGTATATATCAATTTCTCTTGGTGCTTCAACATTTTCTTTTTTGTTTTTAGCAGTTTCACTGTAATTCTTTTTAGACTGTTGTTGTTGTTTTTTTTTTAAACTAAATCTTTATTGTTCAGATTACATTTGTTCCTCTTTTCTCCCCCCCATACCTCCCCTCCTTCCAGTTCCCGCCCCACCCTCCGCCCTCACTCCCCACCCACTGTCCTCATCCATAGGTGCACGATTTTTGTCCAGTCTCTTCCCGCATCTCCCATTCCCCTTTCCCCCCCAAGAATAGTCAGTCCATTCCCTTTCTATGTCCCTGATTCATTATAATCACCAGTTCATTCTGTACATCAGACTATTTATTCACTTGATTCTTATATTCAGTTGTTGATAGATGCATGTTTGTTGTTCACAATTTGTATCTTTACCTTTTTCTTCTTCCTCTTCTTAAAGGATACCTTTCAGCATTTTGTATAATACTGGTTTAGTGGTGATGAACTCCTTTAGCTTTTCCTTATCTGTGAAGCTCTTTATCTGACCTTCAATTCTGAATGATAGCTTTGCTGGATAAAGTAATCTTGGTTGTAGGTTCTTGGTATTCAGCACTTTGAATATTTCTTGCCATTCCCTTCTGGCCTGCAAAGTTTCTGTTGAGAAATCAGCTGACAGTCGTATGGGTATTCCCTTGTAGGTAATTGAGCCTCTTTCTCTTGCTGCTTTTAAGATTTTCTCTTTGTCTTTTGCTCTTGGCATTTTAATGATGATGTGTCTTGGTGTGGTCCTCTTTGGATTCCTTTTGTTTGGGGTTCTCTGCGCTTCTTGAACCTGTAAGTCCATTTCTTTCTCCAGGTGGGGGAAGTTTTCTGCCATTATTTCTTGAAATAGGTTTTCAATATCTTGCTGTCTATCACTAACGCCTTTGGATTTAGTGTGCTGAGTGCACGATTAGAAATACTTAACCAGGATGTCTGCTTCAGCCAAGACAGAGCAGCAGGGACAGGGTTTATCTACCTGCTCATATTGGTCTGCTTGTGTTGCTCTATCAAAATGCCACAAAGCAAGTGGTTTAAAGAACAAAAGATGACTTTTTCACAGTTCTGGAGGCCAGAAGTCCAAGATCAAGATGTCAGCAGATTTAGTTTTTGACAAGGGCTCTCTTTCTGGCTTGTAGATGGCTATCTTCTCCCTGTGTTCTTTCCTTTGTGCACCTGTGAGGAGAGAAGAGGAGAGAAAAGGAGAGAAAAGAGAGTGAGCACTCTGGTGTTTCTTCTTCTAAAGACACCAATCTTATCAGATCAGGGCCCCACTGTTAGGACCTCATTTAACCTTAAATATTGCCTTAGAAATCATATCCAAATATAGCCACATTGAGTATTAGATTTCAATAAATTAATTCAGTCTATAACACTGCATAAAACAATTACAAAATGAAAATACATGAAACAATGGTTTTTAAGACATTAAAAATAGGCAACAAAGAACCATGAGCTCTCAGAGATGGAATACAATTCAGATGAGTATTGCAATTTCTCAGGTTACTGCCTGAAGAGAGATATTAAATGTTGGCACAGAGAAAGTAAACAAGATGGGGCCTGCTAGCCTCCCTGAGTATGAGAGATTTAGGTGGGGGTCTGGGAAGGCCAAGATGCCTAGAGTTTGGAGGGCAGAGCATCAGGAAAGAGAGAGTTGCAGAGACACAACTACAGAGATGCAAATTCCATGTTTGTACTCAGTTGAGAACTGATCAGGACACACTTCTGAGGAAACTACCTAAAGTGGGAGAGAATTGCCAAAAAGGATTAGAGGAGACAATCCCCAGAGCTCACACATGGTCAGAATTAGTGCCTTTGTCCAGAAGTCAGAGTGGGAAACTTAATTATTTCTGGGGCATACTGTAGAACCCTCAGCAGTGGGGAACAGTAAAGCAAGGCCCTGAAGAGTATAATCAAACATACTGTTTCTAAGTAACTTAATTGTAACTCATAATAAAGTTGAGAATATTTATAGGTATACAAACAGCACCTAACAAAGCAAAATTTGTAATTTCTAACATCCAATGAAAAATTGTAGGCACTAAAAAAACAAAGCAAAAGTTTATAATCCTCACATGGAGAAACATTTGTCAATTAAAACTGATGACAATAAAAGCATTAGTAGAAAAGGCCTTTGAAACAGTATGACTGCATTTTATACGTTCAAGAAGAAGATTGAGGAGCCCTTTCCAGTGGTTAGAGAATCATCCCACACATCAAAGGGTCTTGGGTTTGATCTCAGTCAAGGACACACACCTGGGTTGCAGGTTCCATTCCTGGCCCTGGTTGGGGTGTATGAGGGAGGCAACAAATTGATGTATCTCTCTCATCTCTCTCTCTCTCTCTCTCTCTCTCTCTCTCTCTCTCTCTCTCCCTCTCCCTCTCTCCTTTCCACTCTTTCTAAAATAAAAAAATATCCTTGGGTGAGAGTTAACAATAAATAATAAATAAATGAATGTTGAGGAATGACTGAATATGTCAAGTAGAGAAATAGAAGCTTTAAACACCATTCAAATTGAACCTTTAAAGAGGAATAACTACAATGTGTGAGATAAAACATACACCAGATATAATTAATGGCTAATTAGTGTAGAAGAAAAGGCTAGTGAAATAGAAATAGAACCTATCTGAAATGAAACACAGACAGAAAGGACTTAAAAAATGGCACATCAGTGATCTGTGGGGCAAACTGAAGTCAGTAGTTCAAGGTAAGGCCTTGTGAGATGATGCTTCAAGGAAGGGAGCTGGTTTGGGATTTACTAAGTCAAAAACAATCACAAAAGGTCTGTAGCCAATATTAGGCTTAGTAAGTTCACCGATAGTACAGTTGAGTTAGAGGCAACAATCACAAGTTCACATTCATGCTTTTTTTCTGTTGGTTTCTATGGTTACTCTGTATGTGTTGCTCCTACTTCATGTGTGCTAACAACTTCCAATTTCTCATACCCCTGAATGTCACATCCTGCAAATCCTTATATTCATTCTGATCGGAATTTTTCATAACATTGTGAAGCCATTAGCATAGTGTTTGATGCATGCTGAAATATTTGATAAATGTCATTTTATTTCTTTAGTATAATCCTGAAAAAAAATCAAGTTGTTAGGTATATTGTCTTCCAAAACAACAATTTCCAACACATAATTTGAACTAGTGCTTTACTAATTCAAGTGTAAACGTGTTTGATAGACTTCTTGACTTGAACCAGATACAGTCATAGACAATGACACTTGCAAATTTCACGAGGCCATTTGACTTTTACATGCAGTGGGACACTCTGTATACTCTAGCCTACTGTTTACACACTAGGTAGTCACAGTAATCACTTAAAAGTTGTTTTTTTCTTTTGTCTTTAGAGGTGGATACTACAATTTATATTTGGGGCAGGGTGCTGCCTCATTTTAGGCAAATCACCCTAATGGATTTCGGATTTAGTTAGGTAGAGAAACAGTTAGCCAGAAGTTAATATGTATGCCAGAGGTAATGTACTCTATTGGTAGGGGTAGATGTGCTGGAGATAGATGTCTGAGGATGGTTCCTTAATTTGTATCTGAGGTGGAGAGAGAAAGTGGGAGAAATACATTATTGTGTGTGCTTGAATAAAGATAGTTTATTTCTGCAGTGAGGTCACGAGAGGCTTTTGCTGTTGATTTTTATTCATGGGTGGTTTTTGTTGTTGATTTTTACTTTTGAGAGAAACTTGCAAGAGATGAACAGCTGAGAGAAAGAGTCAGAACAACTTTCATGAGGAATTTCTAGAATTTTTGGGCTCAAATACTATGGTGTGAGGCACATATAAGTACTTTCGGCTCAGAGTTGAGAAGATAACCATTTTTTTCCAGCCTCTATTCAGAACCTTGTACTATTATTGTATCACAGAGAAGGGGCATTTTGGAGTACTGAGAAAAATATGTCTGGCAAGAATATTAATGTTCTCTTCAGAAACTAAATTGGCAGATAGAAAGAGGCCACCCCTGAGGTTGATTTATGGGGCAATGGACAATGGGCAGGGGGACCTGGGGTAGCAGCAAAATAAGACTCAGAGTAGCAATTACAGGGGGTGCATTATGAAAACAAGGGACATGTTCTTTTGTAGACTCCCAGTAATAACAAGACAGCTTTCTGTTTTGCTGAGAAATTTGAGATGCAGCAATAATAAGTAGGAAACAAAAAGTTTGTAAGTATGGAAACATGACTTTGTATTTATTCACAGGTTAGAGAGGCCTGAACATTTGGGCTACTCATGATTTGCATGTCATAGCAGGGAAGGAAGTAGGATTAATCAGCACATTTAAATTCTTGATGTGTGTGATCAATAGATAACCTTTATTAAATAAGGGATTATCCTTGAAAGCACACACACAAACAATTACAGCTCATTATTTTCCAATTGCCTTTTGTTAAAGCGTTTATATTTTGATGTGAACCTGGTTAATATCGATATTAACAAATACCACTGACTAAAGAGCAAAAGGATATTGAAAATCTATCTAATAATGAACATCATTCTAAATATAGCCCATTGACAGGTTGCATACAAAAATGTCCAAAAAGAGTAGAAAATGGCAAAACTGGCTGAAGTTCTCCTATAAATTAATGCTAAGGGACTTTTTGGACATTATAGATCCTGAGGAAAGCAAACTGTGTGGAAATAACAAAAAAAAAATAGATTTGAAAAATGAGAAGCACTATCCTAACTGCAGATAAATTAGCCAGGTCATTTAAATGGATATGGATTTTAAGTTAAAGTATTTTTTATAATTCAGAAGTAGTCTAATAAGCAAAATCTTGAAATTAATGGGCATTTAACTAAAATCCCACAGTGAAAAGAAAATGGAGTTTTCCAATAATTCAACATTTCTCACTGATATGTATCAGTGTTGCACTGGGCGTTTCAAGCATTTTCAAAATGTTGCATCCTGTCAGGGAAGAGGAAAGGTTGCAATGTCAGTTTCTCTTTATACATAGGTTGACTTGAAGTCACAGTTCACCACTGTACTTTTGACAGAAGCTCTCAGATTTTGCATTTGGCATGTCACAGGCTCTTCTAAATTGAAAGTTTTAAAGAATAGAGTAACAAATACATTTTCTTGACAGAATTTGACCTTTTATTATTTGGAGTTAGTCCCTGTTTCTTTCTGAGTGGTTCATTTGAAGGAGTCCATTTTTTTTATAATGTTAAATTTTATGTATTTTTTAAAATTAAATGTATTGGGGTGACATTGGTTAATAGGATGATATAGGTTTCAAGTGTACATTTCTATGATACATGGCCTGTATATTGCTTTGTGTACCCATCACCCAAAGTCAAATAATCTTCGTTACTATATATTTTCCCCCTTCACCCTTTGCTACTCCCACCCCTTTCCCTATGGCAACTACCATACTATTGTCTGCATTTGAGTTTCAGTTTTATATCCCACATATGAGTGAAATCATCTCCAGAAGACCTCCATTATAGGAAATATTCAAGAACAAAAGGTCATAAAACCATGAGTAAAATCACCAACAAATTTACAACATAAGCAGAGATAATCTGTGACAATATAATAAAACCCTAATATGCAAATCGACTGAACGGCAAAACGACCAATTGCTATGATGTGCACTGACCACCAGAGGGCAGACACTCAATTCAGGAGCTGCCCTTGGTGGTCAGTGCACTCCCACAGGGGGAGCGCTGCTCAGCCAGAGCTGGGCTCACAGCTGGAGAGCACAGTGGCGGTGGTGGGAGCCTCTCCCACCTCTGCAGCAGTGCTTAGGAATCCTCAGGGGATGTCTGAGTGCTGGTTTAGGCCCGCTCCCTGGAGGGATTGGGCCTAAGCAGACAGGCGGACATCCCCCAAGAGGTCCCAGACTGATAGAGGGCTCAGGCCGGACTGAGAACCGCCCCCTTGCCAGTGCAAAAATGTCATGCAATGGGCCTCTCGTAAAACATAAAAGAGGATTGAGTAAAGGTCTGAATTTGCAAAGGAAGATGGAGATCAGATGCATTCAAAAGAAAAGGGACCACTATATATATGAAGGAGTTAACTTGTACACTGACTTTCAGATAAGTACACAAGGGCTAGAAGCACATTTAAGAATCTGAAATTTTTGCCTATTTCTTCAAATACCATAAGATAAAATAATGGCAGTAACAGAGAGCTGCAATAAACCTTGGTAATCTAAATATGCATAACATTTAAAATGACTTGTTTTAGTCAGAATTTTCTATGGAGAGATAGCTTACAAAATTATTTGATATATTTACATTTAACATTGGGAAAATTTCATAGTATTAATATATCCCACAGTATTTATTAAGTATAGATAAAGAGATAATATAGATTTATTGTTAATAAAATTATTTATAATTGATAAACCTATATCTTAAGGAATATTGAATATGTGTGTCTGGAAACAATTGTATTACCAGTATTTATTTGAAATAAACTAAAATATATAGAAGGTAATACTTCTAGATATGTAAATCCAGTATATCAATATTACTTTAAGTTTATAGAAAACTAATTTCATGACTAAATAAACTCTTGTTTATTCTGATAGATGTGATCTTAAAATAAAATAATTAAAAATATATTGAATTTCTAAAATACTTTTTCCTTAAAATTCTATGTCCATCTTGTTTAGAATGCTCTGCACTTCCTGGACTTGTATTTCTATTTCCTTCACCAGGTTAGGGAAGTTTGCTGTCATTATTTTTTCCATATAGGTTTTCAAATTTTTGCTCTCTCTGGTCTTCTAGCACCTCCATAATGTGCATATACAAGATGAACCCAAAGAGACTCAGACCAAGACACATTTTAATTAAAGTGTAAAAGGCTAAGAACAAGGAGAATATCTTAAAAGCAACACGAGAAAAGCAGTTAGTTACCTACAAGAGAGCTCTCATAAGACTGTCAGCTGGTTTTTCAACAGAAACTTTGCAACCCAGAAGGTTGTGGCAAGAAATATTCAAGGTGATAAAAAGCAATGACCAACAACCCAGATTACTCTACCCAGCAAAGCTATCATTTAGAATAGAAAAACATATAGCTTTCCATACAAGAAAAGTCTAAAAAAGCTCATCACCACCAAACCAATATTACATGAAATTCTAGAGTCTTCTTCAAGCAGCTGAAAAACAAAGATTAAAAATATGAACAATAAAATCACAATAAATACACATCTATCAACACTTGGATCTAAATATCAAAATAAATGAACAATCAGAATAGAAACAGACTCATACTTACAGATAACATTTTGATGGTTGCCAGATGAGAGGGGGCTAAAGGAGACTGATTAAAAAGGTGATGGGATTGCCGAAACCGGTTTGGCTCAGTGGATAGAGCGTCGGCCTGCGGACTGAAAGGTCCCAGGTTCGATTCCGGTCAAGGGCATGTACCTGGGTTGCGGGCACATCCCCAGTAGGAGATGTGCAGGAGGCAGCTGATCGATGTTTCTCTCCCATCGATGTTTCTAACTCTCTATCTCTCTCCCTTCCTCTCTGTAAAAAATCAATAAAATATATTAAAAAAAAATAAATAAAAAGGTGATGGGATTAAGAAGTACAAATTGATTGTTACAGAATAGTCATGGTGATGTAAAGTATAGCATAGGGAGTAAAGACAATAATATTTTATTAACTATGTATGGTGTCAGATGGGTATGAGATTTATCAAGGTGTTCTCTTAGTAAGTTTTAAAATGTCTAATTACTTGGGTGTACACCTGAAATTAATATAATATTGTATGTCAACTATAATTTTAAAAACTTTTTTAAAGATTAAGAAAAAAAAAGTCTATGTCCATGTTAGGGACCAGTTTAAACTATGAGCAACACATTTTCAGAATGTTAAGGTAAATGAAGATGGTAATTATAAAAACATGTCAATGAAGAAGGAGTCCTGAATTTTTATACTCTTCACTTTTGAATGATTTTTTAACTTTACAAATAGTGATTCTAAAGAATGCTAGATAATTGGGGTAGATTTTACTTGCTTATATGTAAATGCATTCTCAATAATGCTTTCCTTTTTTCAAAATGGGTATTATTTGTTTATCTTTTTATTTCCATCAAAAAGTGTTTTCTGAGATTCTCAGAGTACTTTATCATTCTATCAATCTTTCAGAATATCTGTAGAATCCCCATGGGTACCATTCCCTGGTGGCAAGCAGACATTCTAAGAACTCCATCTGAATTAAAATCTGGTTTACTAGACTGAATAGACTGAAAAAGCCTGCCAGAAATTCAAAAATACATATTATATTTGTTACTTGTTCATATATATATATATATATATATATATATATATATATATATATATATAAATGTATATCATCAGCTCAAATAAAAATATAATGATGCTTCATAATAATGATGCTTCCTATATGTGTTTTTAAAGGTATTTGGTACAATGGTTAGATAATTAACAAAAATAAATTAGGTGTGTAAATTACAACAAAAATTTAAAATAATTTACTCTTTGGGTTGAAAAATAAGACTCTAAAAGTGATTCAGCTATATGTGATAATATCACATCTGATATTTTTTTTCTCAGTAATAGAGCATGCATATTATAGCTTTTTAAATTATAAATCAGAAAAAAATATATGTGTTATTTTAAATGTATATAAATGAACTACTCATTTAAAAATGAGGAATGATATAGAAAATATACCCTTTAGCAGTTACCAAATGATTATGATGTTATCTATGTAAGAAGTTAAAAATACTAGGGTGCTATTAGAAATCTTATAGAAATTAAACATTACTGGATATTAAATATCAAGCAAAACATTGGACCCTCAGACAGAGCTATGAATATATACAAACTAGAGGCCTGGTGCATGGATTTGTGCACCGGTGGGTCCCTCAGCCTGGCCTGTGCCCTCTCACAATCTGGAACCCCTCAGGGGATGTCGGACTGCTTCTCCGCCTGCTGCTCCTGCTCATCCCAGCCCCACTGCGCTTGCCACTGGCTTGCACCCAATCAGTCCTGATTGGGAGGGACTGGTGCTGCAGTGTGGTGCTCGCCAGCCGTGAGCCCTGCCTCTGGAGCCCATGGGTCAGCTGAGTGGTGCTCCTGCTATGAGAATGCACTGACCACCAGAGAGCAGCTGCTGCATTGAGCATCTGACCCCTGATGGTCAGTGCACATCATAGCAACCAGATCGACCGGTTGTTCAGTCATTAGTCTGGAGCTTAGGCTTTTATATATATACTAAAGGCCCGGTGCACAAAAATTTGTGCACTCGGGGGGGTCCCTCAGCCTGGCATGTGCCCTCTCGCAATCTGGGACCCCTTGGGGGATGACCACCTACTGGCTTAGGCCCGCTCCCTGGGGAATTGGGCCTAAGTTGGCAATCAGACATCACTCTGGCAGCCCAGGAGCCCTTGGAGGATGTCCACTTGCCAGCGGGGAGTGGGCCTAAGCTGCAGTCGGACAACCTTAGTGCTGCTGAGGAGGCAGGAGAGGCTCCTACCACCACCGCTGTACTGGCAGCCATCAGCCTGGCTTGTGGCTGAGCAGAGCTCCCCTTGTTGCACTGACCACTAGGGTGCAGCTCCTGCATTGAGCATCTGTCCCCTGGTGGTCAGTGTGTGTCATAGTGACCAGTCATTCCCCGTTGTTCTGTTGTTAGGGTCAGTTTGCATATTACCCTTTTATTATATAGAATAGAGGCCTGATACATGGGTGGGGGCTGGCTGATTTGCCCTGAAGGGTGTCCCGGATCAGGGTGGGGGTCCCGCTGGGGTGCCTGGACAGCCTGGGTGAGAGGCTGATGGGTGTTTGCAGGCTGGTCACACCCCCTTCAGGGTGGGGGTCCCGACTGGGGTGCCTGGCCAGCCTGGGTGAGGGGCTGAGGGCCGTTTTCAGGCTGGCCAAGCCCCCTGGCAACAGAAGCTCCCAGCCTGTTGGGTGTTTCCTTCCACGTCCCGTGTGGAGTAGGGTTCGGTACCTAAAAGAGGAGCCACACAGCAAATGAGAGAAACAGACACGAGATAATTTTGCAATATTGGAGGACCAGTCGGGCAAGTCCAACTCAAGGAGAGGGACTTCCACCCATGCTCAGGCTGCTCCAATCTTTTATTGATCTGGAGTAGCCCTTAAGAAAAGGAAGTTTCAATGACACACAGATCAGCAATTTCCAGGAGTAGACAAAAGTATCTGATTAACTCATCAATAGATTTCCAAGTGTAGGCAGAGTAACTGATTAGCTTATCAATAGATTTCTGAGTGTAGGCAGAGTAACTGATTAACTTATCAATAGATTTCCGAGTGTAGGCAGAGTAACTGATTAACAATAATCAACAAGGATCTACATAACTATCTAAGGAATTAAGGGAACTAAGGTGGGGATGCTTCAACTATTATTACCTAAATTAACTGAATGGTTCCTAGATTGACTGGGTGGTGCACAGCCCTGACCTTTACTAGGACTTTCAATGGCTACTAGATTTTAGGGGGGGGTTCTGTCTAAACTCAGCTAGTGAAGACAATGAATGGACTCTGGCACCAGCCTCTCCTTTTTTTCTTTTTTTTTTATTCTGGGATTTATTTACCTTCTATAATTGAAACTTTGTTGCCTTCAGTGGAGCTCAGAGCCAGCTGGGAAGCTTGGCTTCCTCCATCACTGGAGCAACCAAGCCTCCTGCTTGCTTCAGCTCTGTGGCTGCCGGCCGCCATCTTGGTTGGGCTAATTTGCATATAATCACTCTGATTGGCTGGAGGGGGTGGCTTAAGGTGTAGCAAAGGTACGGTTAATTTGCATGTTTGTCTTTTATTAGATTAGATAAATAATCCACCCTGTTCTCACATCTGGAATTAGAAGCAAAACATGAGTACATTGGAACAGCATTATATAAGTAATTTTTTATTTTGTTTTATGTTTATTATGTCAGTGTCTTATATAATTTTCTAGAATATTTGTTTTTTTAATGAAAACAAAATATGTAAAACCCATCTTGACATAGAATATGGACACATATTTGCCTTTGTGAGAATTACAGTCAGAGGTTAGGATATATAGAAATAGAATGAACATGACAGCTTAATAAGTGCTAAAATAGGGGTGTCAAACAGGGTTCTGGGATTGCCGAGAGGAACCCCCTTACACAAAAGAAGAGTGAGAAGGTAGCAGTGAAAGTTTCCAGAGAAAAGAAGCATGAAAACTAAGACCTAAGCTGAGTCAGAGTTAAGTTTTCAGGCACGCAAAACAAAGAAACAAAAACACAGAAAAAAAAAAAAAATCCAGGAGGAGAAATAGAGCTTGGAGAGTTTTAAAAATTAAAGCAAAGCAAAACAAAACAAACAACAAGGTTAGATTATAGGGTTGTGTGTGGGAGAATGGGGCCTTTCTGTAGATGGATTTGAAAAACAACAGTTCAAAATGGGTCTTATATGTTTTGACATCTGTGATAGCTTAGATTTTTATTCTTCTATCTTTTATTTGTTTTCTATTTTTCTGGATTTTTTTTATGATGAAATTCTAGAAATAATCATAGTTGTTTCTTATTATTTAACTTAAAAATTTTAAGTTATTCTATTCTATCTTTTGGAAGATTTGGAGAAGTTTTGTCTCATTTTCTATTCCATAATAGTATCATGTTTTTATTTTCAAGAATCCTATTTTATTCCCCATATGTTTATTTTTTATTAAACTTGCTACAAATTTTTATATATCTTATTTTACTTTTATCAAGTAACATAAATATAGTTTTCTAAATAAACATAAACAAAAAATTTTTAAAAAAAACCTAGGGATCCTGTGATGACCTCTTTATACCATTCTTTAACCCCCACATTATCTGGAATATTGACTCAGAATTTTGGTTATTTCCCTGTTTCCATATATAAATGATATGCATGTACTCCTGTCTTTTGATTCATTAATTTTTTTAAAAATTATTCATTTGCTGTAATTATAGATGAGTGTTTAGATAATTGGCAGTGCTTTTCTTTTTCTTTTATTCCCTACTATCCAACAGTGATTATATTAAGTTAATATTGAATGCTTATGTTATTATGCCTTTGCAAATATTATTCATAGCTAAACATTTTAGTGTGATGTGATAATGATTTTTATAACTTTCTTATTGGTTTAGCTAATAATTGTGGTTTTTTATTTATTCTTTTTTTGTGTACTTAGTTAACATTTTACATAACTTCCAACAGCTTCTTAGTATAATTTTCCGACATGGTCTATTCCAATCATGTAGCTGATGGAGGCATTAGTTTCCTAGGATTGACATCCATAACAAATTATCACAAACTGCATGGTTTAACATGGCAGAAATGTGCTGCCTGGAGTCTAGAAGTTTGGTGTTTAGAAATCAAGGTGTCAGCAGGCCCTGGTCCCTCTGAAACCTACAGGGAGAATCTTCTTGCCTCTTCCCAGCTTCTGGCAGTTGGCAGCGATGCTGGATTCTCGCCTTGCAGTAGAAGCACTTCAATCTCTGCCTCTGTCCTCACATGACAGTCTCCTACTCAACTCCCCACCTCCTGTCTTTCTGTCTTCTCTTCTTAGAACGGCACGTGTCATATTGCATTAACCACCCATCCTACCTTGGTGTGACCACATTTTAACTGACTGCATCTGCAACCAGTCTTTCCAAATTAGGTCACATTCTGAGGTAGTGGGGGAGAGGACTTTAACATAATTTTTGTTTGGAGAGGGAGGTGTCACAATTCAACCCATAACAATGAATCCCTTTTCCTCCCTTGAAAACATTCCCTTTGGGAATCCCAATTTTCTTTTATCTGAATTATTTTGTTTTAGGTCTATAATACAGTTATTTTCCTGGGAATATTTTCTGCTGCCTTCCTGGGAGATTTTCCTTTTCCTGAGTTGAATTATCTGGAATTTTGTCCTTCTCCTAAATTAGATTATGGGGATGGCATGACTGTGTCCAGTGGCATCATCAGGTTTGTCTCATGATGTAATGAAATATATTGTCAAAGTGATGAATAAAACTAACTTTAAGTATATACCCACCATACCTTTCAAGTGTGAGGTCAAAATAAGAAAATTTTAGAGATTAAAATTATTGTAATATTTATATGTTAGAGACTTATTCTGAAAGCATTACTAGAGGAGAAGATAAATGCTAGTAAATAGTCATTGAAGTATTAAATATCAAAATGAATACAAGAGCAATAAGTGGAATCAAGTAACTAATAATAAAGTTATTAAATTCAATGAAATACAATGTATTGATTATAAAAATGTAATACTATTTTAAATATGGAGCCTAGATAATATCAGCATTAAAAGTAGAGAAAGAAAATAGCGCAAGGATAATTGAATGAATGTTAAAATTTTGTCTAGTTATGAACTCCAGTAATGTTAAAAATGTTAAGGACAACCAATAGGAGAACATAGATTAACTATAAAATATCCAAAATTTAAGAAAGAAAAGAAATAAAATATGTTATTCATGACAAATACAAGAAGGCACAAGAATATGAAAAGAAAAGAAAAAGCATTTTGAATAGAAAATAGTAAAATGGCAATGTGTATCCAAATATATCTTGATACACATAAATAGCTTTAACTCACCCATTAAATATAAACAACCCCCAGCAGTTTAATAAAATGCCAACAGACAACAAAAAAATAAAATGTAAGGGTCCTATAAAAATTAATCAAAATTGGATAGGTACATGTAAAAAAAATGAAACTAGACCACCAACTTACACCATACACAACAATAAACTCAAATTAGATAAAATATATAAATGTAAGTCCCCAAACCATAAAAACCCCAGAATAAACATAGGCAGTAAGATCTCAGACATCTCATAGAGCAATATTTTTGCTGATTTATCATCCTAGGATAAGGAAAACAAACTAAAAAACAAAAACAAACGAGACTACATCAAACTAAAAAGCTTCTGCACAACAAAAGAAACCATCAACAAAATAAAAAGAGAGCCCACTGTATGGGAGAACATATTTGCCATTGATAAATCTGATAAGGGGTTAATTTCCAAAATATATAAAAAACTTATACAACTCAACACCAGGGAGACAAACAATGCAATTAAGCAAAGGACCTGAATAGATTATTTTTTCAAAGAGGACATACAGACGGAATAGACATATTAAAAAAATGTTCAATGTCACTAATCATCAGACATCAGACAGATGCAAATTAAAACACCTGCCAGATTGGTTATAATCGATAAATCAACAAACAAGTGATGATGGTAAAGAGGTGGAGTAAAAGGAACCCTCATGTACTGTTGGTGGGAATGCAGCCACTGGTGCAGCCACTGTGGTAAATAGTATGGAGCCTCCTCAAAAAATTAAAAATGAAGCTGCCCTTTGACCCAGTAATCCCACTTCTGGAAATATTAGAAGCGCAGTGCGCACGAAATCGTGGGCAAATAGCTCCCTCCGCTTGCCTCAGCTGGCCGCCCCACCCATCGCTGCTTGTAGCTCACGCCCCGCCCCACCCGCCCCGAGAGCCACTGCTTGTTTGGTCATGATCCAGGCCTTTTATGATATAGAAGAAGATATCCTAAGAATTCCAAAATACAAATCAAAAAAGACATATGCATACTTATATCCATAACAGCATTATTTGAAAGAGAATTCATGGCAAAATACTAAATGGAGTGATAAGAGATAAAACAAACAAACAAACAAAGAAAAAACCCCAAACTTTTATGTACCTAACACAAAGTGATGGGAGATATAAGAGGAAAACTGTTTAAATTAGAAGGAAAATTAATTAAAAAACCAAGTAGAAGAATTTAATATATCTCCCTCAGAAATTGAGAGAACAAATGATAAAAAGGTAATTTGTGGAGAAAAGGAGTAACATTAATAAAATTGATCTGTCAGTAGATATGAAATTCTATGCCCCAAAACAGAGAATTCACATTTTTTAAAAGTCCCATAAAATATTTATAAAAAATGGTTATGTATTATATTAGATCACAAAGTTAACATCAATAAATACCAATATTACATAGGACATGTAATATTAGAATTAAAGTTTTAATATTTAACATCTATTGTTCTATTAGAAAATTTAAAAATTGCTAATTTAAATATTTGAGTATTTTTGTTGTCTGTAAATATTGTATTTGTTTTCAAAAAGTATATTTTGATCATATTTCAGTATCTATTAATGTATTTATTTTACTGTAATGTTTCAAAAATATGGCTCTATCATTTTTGTTTGCTATGCAATAGTCAATATTGTTTCATTGTTATTTTAATTCACATATTATATGGTTAGTTCCATTTATCATTCAAAAAGTTTCTTTGCCTGGCCAGCGTTGTTCAGTGGTTGAGCATCAACCCATGAAACAAGAGGTCTCTGGTTCGATTCCCCTTCAGGGTACATGCTCGGTTGCAGGATCAATTCCCCCAATTCCCAGTGGGGGGGGCATGCAGGAGGCAGTGTTCTCTCTCATTGATGTTTCTCTCTCTCTATCCCTCTCCTCTCCTTTCTCTCTAAAATAAGTAAATAAGTAAGCAAGTAAGTAAATAAAAAGCTTATTTTTCATTTTATCAATTGTCTTTGTTTTATATCACTTTACATAGATATTATTTAATATTCTTTTTTATTTAATATTCTTATCACATTTACTCAGTGTAACAAAGTATTTAATATATATTTTTATCCTAGTATATATTATTTTTGTGGTCAAAGTTATTATATTTTACCTTTCTAATTTATTTTATTCTTCCTAAGATTACAACTTACTCCTTCATATTTATTGACTTTTCAACCCAGTTTACCTCAATTTTTTTCTTGTGGCTTAATTTATTTTTATTTTATTTTTTAAATTAATTTTTAGTGTTGAGATTATTACAGGTATCCCTCTTTTTTCTTCCCATAGCTCCCCTCCACCTGATTCCCACCCCACCCCAGGTCCTCACCACCCTATTGTCTGTGTCTATTCATACTACATACATGCATATAGGATATTTGTCTAATATCTTCCTGCACCCCCCCACACACTCCCTTCCCTCTGAGACTTGTCAGTCTGTCCCATTTCCATGCCCCTGATTCTATTCCATTCACCAGTTTATTCTGTTCATTAGATTTTTTATTCATTTGATTTTTAGATTTACTTGTTGATAGATATGTATTTGTTGTTACTTTTATGTTCATATTTTTTTATCTTTACATTTTTCTTCTTCTTTCTCTTCTTAAAGAATACCCTTCAGCATTTCATATAATACTGGTTTGGTGGTGATGAACTCCTTTAGCTCTTCTTCAACTCTTCTAAGGTTTCCATTTGATCAATAGGGAATAAAATTGCATATCCTAAGTAGGTAAATAAAAAGAACATTCAAAAATTAAATTTCCACACACATTAATTTAATAGTTTCCTCCTTAGAAATCCTCATATATGCATTATTCTCCGTCTTCATTTTTCATATTCTTTATTTCATTAGCATTTGGCAGATTTGTATTTTATTTTATTATTTTATTTTATTTTTTTAAAATATATTTTATTGATTTTTTACAGAGAGGAAGGGAGAGAGATAGAGAGTTAGAAACATCGATGAGAGAGAAACATCGATCAGCTGCCTCCTGCACACCTCCTACTGGGGATGTGCCCGCAACCCAGGTACATGCCCTTGACCGGAATTGAACCTGGGACCTTTCAGTCCGCAGGCTGACGCTCTACCCACTGAGCCAAACCGGTTTCGGTGGCAGATTTGTATTTTATTTAAAGTTTGTTTGTTATTTACATATCCTATATAATAAAAGCCCAGTGACTGAATGGCGGAACGACCAGTCGACCAGTGGCTATGACATGCACTGACCACCAGGGTGCAGATGCTCAACACAGGAGCTGCCCTCTGGTGGTCAGTGTGCTACCACAGTGGGAGCACCACTCAGCTGACTGGGATGAGCGGCTGCTCCTGCTGCAAACCCCAGGCTGATGGGCAGGAACCCGGGCTGTGATCATCACCTCTTCGCCCTAGGCTCCTCCTCCTCACTCCCTGCTGCCTCCTCAGGATGCCTGCAGTCCGTGCAGCACTGCCGCTCGGCTCACAGAGCTGACCCCACAGGCTGGGAGGTGGGTTCATGGCTACCATGAGACTGAGGCCTACTCTTCTGCCTCTCAGAGCTATTGTCCCTGGGCCCGGCCCTGACCTGGTCCCCTGGAGAGACGAGTGCTCCGGCTCCACTGAAGATGCCGGACCAGGGTGCAGCCGCTCAGAGGGCGGGTCCACAGCTGCTCAGCTGACTGGGATGAGTGGCACTCTCACAGCGGGCAGATCCCCACAGGCCATGCCCCCCACCAGTGCACGAATCCCATGCACCAGGCCTCTAATATGGTTGCATTGATCATTTTTATTGCTTATTGCCAAAATATTATTTCTTTTGATTGATCAATTTTTGTACAGCAATTATAGACTCATTATTATTACAGATTTATGATTTTTTAGAATACTGAAGGATTTATGAGTCTTAGTGATTTAGGAAGGTAGATTGATTGAGTATAACCATATTTCTCCTTTCCTTTAGGTGTATTCACACATTAAAATGTATAACTTTGATTTTGAGTGAGAATTAATCTTATTATAAACAGAAGTCTTAGTACTCTTGAAACCTCATTTTACAATAGTTTTTTTAGCCAATATTTAGGAATGGAAATTCTTTCTTTTTTAATTTAAATTCTTTATTGTTGAAAGTATTACATATGTCTCCTTTTTCCCCCCATTGTCCTTCCCCAGCCGCTCCCAACCCCAGCACATGCCCTCCCCCTCCCCCCCTTACTGTCTGTATCCATTGGTTATGTACCAGGGCTGACCAGCAGACCCTGAGTGATGGATGAATGGATTACTCCGACACAACATTTGCTGTGAAAGAGAGAGCAAAGGGACTGCCTGGCTAAAGGAACCAGACAGCCTGATTGACTGCCTCGTTAGGCTTTTATTATAACAACAGTTTGAAATAAAGTTTATCTTTTAGATACAATAAGTAGGTTAAGTAATAGTGGGAGGACACATGTGTCTACAATGTCCTTTAAGCAAGGACACCACAGATTAAGTATAAGGATTCCAGTAAACACCTGGGGGTCTGCACTGCATAGACTTGTTTGGAAAGGTCAAGGAATAATTAGGGGTGCTGCCTTTGGCAGTCCCCTAAGTCAGAGTTCCAATAAACAGGATGGGCAGCCTTTCTTGGAATGTCCTCCTTACAAACTTTCCAACCAAGTCTCGTGTGCTCCCCAACAGTTATGCTTACATGCAGGCATACAAGTCCTTTGGTTGATCTCTTAACATCCTCCTCCCACCCCGCCTGCCTTCCCTCTGAGATTTGATATTCTGTTCGATGTTTCTATGTCTAAATCTATTTTTGTTCATCAGTTTACATTGTACATTATATCCCACAAATGAGTGAGATCATGTGATATTTATCCTTCTTTGATAGGCTTATTTTGCTTAGCATAATGCTCTCCAGGTCCATCCATGCTATGTTGAATGGTAAGATTACTTTCTTTTTTACAGTAGCATGGCATTACATTGTGTAGATGTACCACGTTTTTTAATCCACTCATCTGCTGATGGGCACTTAGGCTGTTTCCAAATCGTAGCTAATGTAAATTGTGCTGCTATGAACATAGGGCTGCATATATTTTTTCTGATGGGTGGTTGCAGGGTCCTGGGAAGTGTACAAGGCCAGTCTGAGTGGTAGTGAGGCTGGGCTCCTAGTGGAAGCTGCTCTCCCCTTCAAGATGGCGTGGGCTTCATGCTTGAGCCTTGCAGCCCAGGAAGAGCCCGCAGTGATGGCCTGGGCTTCCCATCCAGAAGAGCCTGGTCTGCTAGACCCCATTACTCTTGCAAGATCTAACTATCTCTCGCTCACACACCATACATGTCCACACACACCCTTTTTCACTCACTCACTCATACCCTCACCCTCAATGCTGTCCTGCCAGCCAACATCTTGATCTCGCCTCTTATATTCTATATATTCTTTTGATTGGTGTTTCTGATTTCTTGGGATATATTCCTAGAAGTGGAATTACTGGGTCAAATGGGAGTTGCATTTTTGATTTTTTGAGGATACTGCATACTGTTTTCCACAATGCTGCACTAGTCTGTATTCCCACCAGCAGTGCACAAGGGTTCCTTTTTCTCCACATCCTTGCCAGCACTTGTTGTTTATTGATTTATTGATAATAACCATTCTGACAGGTGTGAGATGGCACCTCATTGTTATTTTGATTTGCATGTGTCGGATGATTAGTGACTTTGAGCATGTTTTCATATGTCTCTTGGCCTTCTGTATGTCCACTTTTGAGAAGTGTTTACTTAGGTCTTTTGCCCATTTTTTTGATTGGATTGTTTATCTTACTTTTGCTAAGTTATGTGGTTTGAGTTCCCTATAAATTATAAGGATTAAACCCTTATAAGATATCACATTGGCAAATATGTTCTCCCATGCAGTGGGTTTTCTTATTTGTTGATGGTTTCTTTTGCTGTCAAGATATACCATGTTCATGGATTGGTATAATTAACATCATTAAAATGTCCATACTACCCAAAGCAATCAATAGATTCAATGCAATACCCATTAAAATACCAATGGCATATTTCACAGACCAAGAACACACTCTCCAAAAATTTATATTGAATAAAAAAAAACCCACGAAAACAAATAGCCACAGCAATCTTGAGAAAGAAGAGCAAAGTTGAAGGGGTCACAATACCAGATATCAAGCTATATTACAAAGCCACTGTTCACAAAATAGCCTGGTACTAGCACAAGAACAGACACTTAGACCAATGGAACAGAACAGTGACCCCATAAATCAACCCAAGCCATTATGCTCAATTAATATTTGACAAAGGAGGCAAGAGCAATCAATGGAGTCAAGACAGTCTCTTCAATAAATGGTGTTGGGGAAATGGGTCAGATACAGGCAAAAAATGAAACTAGACCACCAAGTTACACCATACACAAAAATAAACTCAAAATGGATAAAAGAACTAAATGTAAGACAGGAAACCATAAAAATCTTAGAAGACTCCATAGGCAGCAAAATATCAGACATATCTCAGAACAGTATGTTTACCGACACATCTCCTAGGACAATAGAAACTTAGGAGAAAAATAACAAATGGGACTACATCAGAATGGAAATTCTTAACTTTCAAATAATGTAGTTCAATATTTCACAAATTTTGTCACATAAGAATTTCAATTATAATCTCTTTATACTCAGCTTAACACTGCAAGTAATATTTGAAGATGACATTTGTATACTAGCCTAGATAGAATCTTTATTATGGGAATTAGAATGTCTTTTTAAAAACACGTTAAAAACTTTCTTGATTCCTTATCCTCATTCATTTAATATCAATTCCCCTTCCTTTAGAGCAAAAAAAAAATTTAGGGAGTTATGCATAAACACATTTTAAAGAACCTCTATCTCTATGATCATTTTTAACCTATTCTATTCTCTAGTAAAGCTTCTTTCTCCTTCACTGAGGAATACAAACTCAAAAAACTCCTATGTGACTAAATGCAATGGCTACTTTTTATAAGGATTTACTCAGTGATTAAGGAACATTTTACATATTTGTTCAGTCCTCCATGATTGAAATACTTTCTTCTAGTTTCTGGAACACTCCTCACTCCAATATTCCTTCTAGATTACCAACAGCAAAGATTCTGATATATGAATCAGCTTCAGTCTCATTTGTAGGCTCTCTTTTTCTAGGTGGGACCATCCACTCCAATGTCTTTAAGTGGCAATTATATGCTAAATTATTTCAGCAATGTTTTTAGCCTTGATGACTCCCTCAAATTGTACAATTGCCTGCTTAAACTCTCAGAAACATTTTAAACTCAATGTATCAGATTGAAACTCATGAGTCTCCTTTCCCTCACCGCCAAACATAAAATTTCCCCAATAATCCATAGCTCAATTAATGGAATCATCTGCTTGTAGTTATGAAATACAGAAACAAGGGTGATTCTTTACATACATTTAAAAATTCTAACAATTTTTTCAGTCCTCATTGACACCACCCAACTGCAAGTAACCATTATCTCTCACCAGGAATATTTTGTTTACTTGTATTCACTCTTCTCCTCCCCATCTCCCACTACTATTATTCTCCATTCATTTGTCTGAGTATATGAATAAGATTATGACATATGAATCATCTTAATCTCATTCAACTCTTTATTATTCAGAACAAATTCTAAACTCCCTGCCATGCCTTATACTGATTTACATAATCTGAAGATCCTGTACTTTTCTGACTGGATCAGTTACCATTATCCCATTTACGTTAAATATTTTGTTGATTCCCAGGAATGTATTAAACTCTTTAATATATTACTCCATTTGTCTCAATGATGGGTTTATTCTCATTTTCCAAATTTTGTTTAATATTTACTTCTGTGTAGAAACCTCAAATAACTACATATCCCTAGCATTCTAAGTGATGGCCTAATTAGGTCTTCAGTCATCAGCTCATCAATCTCTCTCTCTCTCCTCTTTATTCTCTCTCTCTCTCTCTCTCTCTCTCTTTCTCTCTCTCATCTCTCTATCTCTATCTATCTTATCTCTATCTATCATCTCTATATCTATCTCTATCATCTCTCTCTATCATCTCTCTCAATTCTATCTCTACTTATAACTATTTATATATTTATATCTTTAAAAATCTATGAACACACAAAATATCTCAAATATTATTCTCTTTTGAAAGCTTATTCCAACTATTTACCAATATGCTTTAAATATAGTTCAAACAGTAACATGCAATTTAGTACAGTATGTGCAATGAAAAACATTTGGTCCTTTAAAAATATATGAAACATCTCTTTAGCCTTAAATAATAATACATATTTTGGTATAGTTGGTCATTTTTTGCCTTTCTAATAATGTGAAATATAATTCGTTTTGGCTTTCATTTTACATTGGCTAATAAAATTCAGAACTGAAGCTGTTTTTATACATCTAGATTATGTATCTATATAATTACTTTACCTTGCTTCTTTAACACATCCTATGTAATTAAATAAAGTCTAGTGGGATGATAACATATAATTTTAATCTACATTGGTTTGCTAATATATATTTTGTATTTCAGCATAATATAACATTACATATATCTTTATTATTGCAGTGAAAAATTTTTCCTTTTGGCTTTTTATGATTTTTCCATGTAGTTATTATCATTAGCAATGTTTTATAAAATGAAAAGTCATATGTAGTTGAGCACTTATCTCTTCTTCAAAAGCACTTAGGCTATATTTTAATTGCTTATTTCCTTGAATTGACTTTTTACAATTATAATATATCCAAACATTATAATACTATCAATCTATACTTATTTACATGGAGGAATTTTTAAAAAATTAAATGTATTGGGGTGACATTGGTTAATAAAATTATATAGGTTTCAAGTGTACCATTTGTGATACATCATTTGTATATTGCATTGTTGCCCGACTCCCAAAGTAAAATCTTCTTCCTTCACCATATATTTGACCCCTTTACTTTTTATTACCTCCTCACCCTCTCCATTCCTCTGGTAACCATACAGACACACGACTAACGGAGCTCATTTCCTTTTTATGTATTTACTGCAACATTTGAAGAAAGAGGTTATATTGGTTTTGGCAAATGTTATGTCCCCAATATATATTAGCTGGTAGTTACTAAATGATCAATATTTATTTAATGAAAGGTCAATTGGTAAGGTTTTTTTGCTTTTGTTTTTACTTTAAAGCAATTATGGGACAAATATAAAACCAATAAAGCCTATTGTTACACATATACCTTAGATGCCATCCTTTGTTAAACTGCTGTCAAGATTTAAATCTTTAAACAGTTTTCACTTCAAAAAATATATGCTGAAAAGCTGAGGCAATGACAAAAGAAAAACAGTGCTTGAACACACCATAGCTAATGTCATATTTAATGCTGAGAGGGTGGGTGCCTTTCCTCAAAGATCAAGCACAAGGCCAACACATCCTATTTGATCACTCCTATTAAACACATTATTAGAAGTCTTAGCTAGTGCAGACAGATAAGAAAAATAATTAAAAGGTGTGCAGATTAGAAAGGGAGAAATTAAACTGCCTTTATGCATTGTCTGTCTAGAAATATCACAGTATGTACAAAAATCCTGGAATTAATAAGTATAGCAAGTTGAAGGGGATAAAGATAATAAACAAAAGTCAATTGTCTTCCTGTATAACAGCACTGATAAGTATAATTTGAAATTAAATTTTAAAATTACATTATTTATAATAACACTAAAAAATGAAATACTAAGGTGTAAATATAAAAAATGTACAAAACTTGAACATGAAAAACTAAAAAATACTGATAAAAAAATAAAAAAGACTTCCTTGAAAATTGGGGAAAGGAAAGTCTTTTCAACAGATGGTGCTAAACAACTGAACATCCATTTGCAAAAATTGAACCTAGAACCATAAAACTAACAGAAGGTGACCTTGAGTTTGATGATGATATTTTGGATACAATACCAAATACATGGTTCATGAAATAAAAAAATAAAAATGGCAGGTTGGACTTTATTAAAATTACAAACATGTGCCCTGAAAGACACTGCGAAGAGAACGATAAAACAAAACACGGACTTTGAGAAAACACCTGCAGAACACATATCTGATGAAGGACTTATGTCCAAAATATATGAAGAGCTCTTAAAACTCAAAAATAGGAAATCAATTAATCCAATTAAAAACAGGCAAAGAAGTTGTCTACCTCACCAAAGACATATACATGTAGCAAAGAAGCATAGGAAAGGATGCTTAACATAATCTGAAATTAGGGAAATGAAAATTAAAACAATGAGATCTCACTAAGCATCTACGAGAAAGAGTAACATCCCCCAAATTGACAAAATCATTCTTCCTAAGGATACAAAGCAATAGAAACTCTTATTCATTGCTGGTAGGAATGAATGCAAACTGGTACAGCCACTCTGGAAGACAGTGGCAGTTTCTTACAAAGCTAAATATAGTCGTATCACGCAATCCAGCCATCATGTTTCTAGCAGTTTTATCTAATGAATCGGAGAATGTATGTTCATCCAAAAACCTACATAGGATGGCAGGGATGGGGGGTGGGAAGAGATCAACTAATGAACTTATATGCATATATACGTAACTCGTGGATACAGACAATAGGATAGTGAGGGCCTGGTGGGGTCACGTGGTGGGGAGAACGGGAGCGTGCTGAAAGAGGTTTATGGGGGGAAAAGGAGGACCTATGTAATACTTTCAACAATAAAGATTAAAACAATATTTGTAGAGACTTTATTCATAATTACCAAAAATTAGACACAAACAATATATTCTTCAATGGATGGATAAACACAATTTTATACATCTGTACTGTAATACAAATTACATTATATATAATACAAATCTGTAGTATGTATTTACAGTACAAATATATAAATGTGTGTTACATAATAATGTAATATTATTTAATGGTTAATAAAAGAGTGAGCTAGCCCTGGCTGATGTGGCTCAATTGCTTGGGCATCATCCCATGCACCAAAAAGGTTGCTGGTTTGATTCTCAGTCAGGGCACATGACCAGGTTGTGGGCTTGATCCTTGGTAGGGGCTGTGCAGGAGGCAGCCAATTGATGTGCTGCTTTCACAGTGATGTTTCTCTTTCTCTCCCTTTCTTCCCCCCACTCTCTAAAATAATCAATTAAAAATATTTAAAAAAAGAAGAGTGAGCCATATTATGGCATGCAAAATCATGGATAAAATGAAATGCATATTTTAGTAAGAAGCCCATCTGAAAGAGCTAAATACTCAATAATTCCACTTCTGTGACATCCTGTAAGAGACATAATTATAGAGACATAAGAGATCTGATGTTGCCTGGGGTTTAGTGTGTGTGTGTGTGTGTGTGTGTGTGTGTGTGTTGGAGAAGAATGGGAGAAAAAGGTTAAATATGTGAGGCAGAGGGCAGTAACACCTTATAGTCAAGGGAAATATCAGAGATAGTAGATATTAAATTTCTTAGCATTCTGGAAATTCCAACTCTTTATAATTGGAAATTAATTTGACGTAAGAAGCAAATAAAATAACATAAAATTTGTGTTCATTTACTACACGTGTATATCCAAATGCCTAGTAGATATATGTATTTAGGAATGTCTCAAGAATACCCCTAACTCAACACTTTTTAAATTGAACTTATGACCTTTCTTCTAATTTTATTCTCTTCCAGCATTCCCCATTTAAGGTAATATTTCTACCACCCATCCAATTATTCAAGTCATAAGGATAGTAGTCTGTCTTGAGCACCTTCCAACACCACATATTTGCAAAGTTGGGTCAATTTTGTCTCATAAGTATATTTTGAATTGATCCTTTCTCTCCATTTCCATTAACCCCTTTCTATTAGTCCCAGGTCTGCCTAAATTAATTTTTAGAAAGCCAATTTGTATTTTATCAATTTTTATCTCTACACTATGGCCAATGTGATCTTTTCAAATTCAAATATGTTTATGTCACCTCCCTGCATAAAAATGCTCAATGATTTTCTATTAATATTAAGTCCTATACATAGTATATGAGTAAGGTGGTTATACATAGTAGGTTGTACAAGGCAGTCTCAGTTTCTATCTGTTATCTTTTTAGCATAATTGTCCATAGCATCCCTTTTCACTCACAGGTGCATAGTTGGAATGATAAATTATATACTGAGCCTAACTATAAGGCTTTTTATTATAGGGCTTTTATCTATGTCTTAAGCCTCATCCTGAAATTTGCCCCTTCTCACTGTCATAGCCCTAGCTTTCCTTTTTGTTGCTCTGTACTGCCACATGCTTTCCTACTGCAGGATATTTGCATCTGCTGTTTCCTATGTCTGGGAATCCATTTCTCTCACCCTCCTCTTTTTTGCCTTGTTATTTTCTACTTATTCTTTAGATCACAACCCAATTGCCAAATTCCCAAATTAAGAGGTCCCTGGCCTCCTAAAATATTCAAATCCACTTATTATATGATTTCATAGGAACATGCACCTTTCCTTTGTAGTACGTATCACAGAGTAATCCTACATCTTTTGTTTGATTATTTTTATTAATGTCTGCTTCTCCTATTGAAAACTTACTAGTTTATAAGCACCTGGCAGTGCCCAAATAAATAAAATTGTTAAACTTAATAATTGCTATAAAAGCTGAGCAAAAATAGAATTGTCCCCATCATTATGTACAATTTAGATTCCATGGGTCATCATTATAACCGCTTCCTTGCACAATCGTTGAAACTACTCATCCTTTTTTAATTTGGTATGTTTGCAGCAAACTTGCAACCTTTGAGGAAGCCAAATACTAATTATCCATGGACCTTTAGTGCCACCAGATAATATTAATACCATATTTTCTCATCCTTTTGGAAAACTTTCATATCTTCTCCTCTCTTTGCAAATCTTTCACAATTCTCCCCCATTGTTATTCACAGGTGATAATTTGTCTTCCTGTTTCAACAAGAAAGGAACTTGCAAAGTTCCCTCAATATACAGGTTGGAGACAAAGGAGGCTTAGAATTCTAAGTAGGTGAAACAGAATTGATTCTTATCTTATTATTTATTAATTATTGTATTCTTTTCCACACAAATAACTGTAAACCTACTTTTGCCCACCCTGTGTTAACGCATATCACACTCATACCTATGGTCATGCTCTTTTGCTCTGCCTTTCCTCTTGTTTATGTGGATGTTTCCATGTTTCCACCTAATAGCAATACTTCCACTAGTTCACTAGCCCACAGCTCCTTCTCATGTACTGAAAGGCAATTATTTCCTCTGGTCTGCACATCATTAATTTCCCTCCCTGTGAAAGCAGTTTTATTAGCGATTAAATATGGTTCAGTTTTTAAAGGAAAAAAAAAACCCTCTTAACCCCCCACATTTCCTTCAGCTATTGACCTATTTTATCTACCACTTTACAGCAAAAATGACTCCAAATTGTTACCTATACTTCCTTTCTCATAAATTATTTAAATCAGGCCTTTTTAACCACCACTCCTTGGAAAAAAAAAATTTTTTTTCAGAATCATGAATGACTTCCATGTTGTTAAATTCAATGGTGATTCTAATCTTTATCTTACTTGACCTATTAGGCAGACTTAAAAGAGGCGATCGCATTTTCCTATTTGAAATACATTCTTCTCTTGTATTCTGAGATTCCATGTTTTCCTGGTTTTCCTCTTACCTCACTGGCTGTCCCTTCTCAGTCTCCTTTGCAGGTTTCTCCTCATTCACCACTTTTAATATTTGCATGGCCTCAAGCTTAGTTCTCTGTCCTGTTATCACCTCTATCTATACCCATTTCCTCAGCAATTTCATTTTATCTTTTGGCTTTTAATATTGTCTGTACTCTAGTGACTATTCAACTTATATCTCCATATGAATGCTCTCACCTTCCTTTAGACCAGTGGTTCTCAACCTTCCTAATGCCGCCACCCTTTAATACAGTTCCTCATGTTGTGGTGACCCCCAAGTTCATTGTTATAAATTGAACATAATTAAAGCATAGTGATTAATCACAAAACAATATGTAATTATATATGTGTTTTCCAATGGTCTTAGGAGACCCCTGTGAAAGGGTCGTTCGACCCCCAAAGGGGTCGCGACCCACAGGTTGAGAACCGCTGCTTTAGACTTTCATATCCAAATGCACACACAGCATCTCTAATGAAGATGTAATAGTTGTCTCAAAATTAATATCCTATCTAATAATAGACAAACATGGTAATTGACCGTACCTTCGCTACGCCTCCCATTGGCTAGTCAGTGAGATATGCAAATTAACCTCCAACAAAGATGGTGGCTAATTTGCATACTGCAGGCAGGGCGGGAGAGCGCCATCCCACCTGCCCCGCTGCCATCCGGGCCTGCTATTTGCAATGCAGGTCAGCGGGTGTCCATGTGCGACCCGACCCAGGGCGGCCGGGCGGGGCAGCAATGATTGGCTGGCCCACCCAGGCGTCTTGTGTACGACCCGACCCGGGGCGGTGCTCCAACCCCCAGATTGGCCCTGCCATGTGCTTGACCCGGGGCAGGCACCGAGAGATCGGGCCTGCCATCTGCCACCTGGGGAGTGGGCCTAAGCCAGCAGGTGGTTATCTCCCGAGGGGTCCCAGACTGTGAGAGGGCACAAGTGGGACTGAGGGACACCCCCCCCATCCCTTCCCCGCCAGTGCACAAATTTTTGTGTACTGGGCCTCTAGTATTTAAAATAAAACTCTTTACCTTCTCTCCAAATCTGTTCCTCTTACAGTCTATTTTTTTTTGTTATTGTGAAATCCATTCTTCTAGTTTGTTCATGCCAATACATGTTTGATTGCTCTTTATTCTGTACTTAACATCTATCATAGTTATAAGTCCTATTGATCCAAATTTTGAAATTTATCCATGATCTAAATACTTGACCTCATTTCCACTACTGCCTCATGTTATAAACTACTATTATCTCTCTACAGAACTTTTGTAGGAGCATTTTTTTTCAGTGAATTATATTTTTATTTTCACCGACTATATGACTGGGACTAGAAATTGGGGGCTACTATGATTAGCTACTTCATTTTCAGTAAATTTATTGAGGTGACATCTACATATATATATAAACCCAACGACCATTACAGCGGAACAACCAGGATGACCAGAACAACCAGTGGCTATGACACCAGCCTGATCTGGCCAGGTCACCCCCAACACCCTGATCGGGTGGCCAACCACTTGGCTGGCAGAAATTTGGGGTCAGGGACCTTAGAGGTGCTCAGTCTCGGCAGCTGCGTGGGCAAAGCTCTCCTTTGGCAGAAGTGGACCCAGGATCAGGATGCCAGAGTCGGGGATGAGGTGGGGAGGCTTTCCTGGTGGCCACAGCAGTCCTCACAGGCTGCACACAGCACCCAGGCATCTGGCCCTGGTGAGAGCAGCGGCAGGAATAGGGGCCACAGGGCACAGGGGGTGGTGGCTCACAGGAGCCAGGAAGCGCGAGGCCCAACCTGGGCTCTTACCCTGCCTGCTGGGCCCAGTAGCACCAGCAGGTGAGCCATGGTGTGCAGCAAGGTGCTGGGCCGCCAACTGGAGGGGAAGTGAGCCAGGAGGGCAAGGTCCACTTTAGCCAGAGCCCAGAGCGGCGTGGGTGGGGCCAGAGCTGGAAACCTTTTCAGAGTGGGCGGGGCTGCAGCCCCATGCCTTTTGGCCTTGGCCTTGGAATTCTGCAGGCAACCAGTGTACTGGCTACCAGCGGGTCAGAGGTCAGCCCTGCTTCAAGAGAGAGGACGTGGTGGAAAGTGGCAAGGCCACAGGAGGGATGGGAAATGTTGTGGCCATCTTTGGGAAACACAGCTGCCATGGTCTTCAGTAACTATGAACAGATAATCTTTGGTCTCCCTTCTACAGAAGAGGAAGCTGAGACTCAAAGAAGGGAGCCTTCTGCAGCAACTCACCCACTTCTCATACCTGAGTCTGTGCAGCATTGTTTTCATTGAAAGTAGAGGATCCAAAATGTTTTTAGATCTTTGCTATTTAGGCAGGAAAGAATTTAGCACAGGGAATTGGTGCTTGGGAAATCATCGGAAAGCTGGAGGAGTGGGTCTTAGGCTGGGCCCCCAGGAAAGACGCCCTGGCCAGAGGGAGGAGCTGCTCCCTCAGCCACAACTGAATTCTAGGACACTCTGGCACAGCTGTGACCCGGGGATCAGGAAACTGCTGTCCCCGCAAGTGCCCTCCAGCTCCCACAAAACAGGGCACTGGGCACTGCCTCTGCCACAACTGCCTGTGCACAGCCTGGATTCTGCTGCAGAAAATCTCCACATCTCTGCAAACATGATCACCAGCCCAAACTGCGGGAAGAGGCCTCTGCCCCACTTCTGCCTTCAAAATATTGTGCAAGCACATCCAATCGGCAGAAACGAATTCATATTCAGAATCCTAGCCGCAAAGGAGTTTGGGCAATTTCAGACTTTCGTCTAGGAGTAAGAGCTTGCCAATATACCTCATGTGCTTGGTATTTATAAAAATGGGGCCCGGCTGGTGGGGCTCAGTGGTTGAGCATCGATCTATGAACCAGGAGGTCACGATATGATTCCTGGTCAGGTTTCAGGCTCAATCCTCAGCAGGGGGTGCAGGAGGCAGCTGATCAATGATTCTCATCATTGAAGTTTCTATCTCCCTTCCTCTGAAATCAATACATATTTTTTTAAAAAAATGGGGTCATGCTGTATATATGCATTATAAGGAGTTTTTCACTTCATAGATCACTAATGTCTTTCCTGTTAAAACCATACTTATAGAACATTATTTAGTTATCATTCATTTTAATTGATCTCAGTGAGAAGAAGGGAGAGAGAAACACTGTTCCATTGTTTCCCTAACTCACTGGACAGGGTATTGAATCTGCAACCTGGGCATGTGCCCTGACTGGCAATCGATCCACCATTTTCTGATGTATGGGACAATGCTATGCTGGTACCCTGACCCCAAATTCCAGCCTCCAGAACTGTGAGAAAATACATTTCTGTTGTTTAAGCCACACAAATTATGATATTTTGTTATGGCTGTCTGAGCTGACTAATCCTATATAATAAAAGCCCAGAAACCAAATGGCAGAATGACCAAAACAACCAGAACAACTGTGGCCCCTCGCCCCAGCTGGCCCTGCGCCCAATCAGCCCCCATTGAGGTGGGCCAACTAGGCCTCTAGTTTGTTAATAAAATTATATAGGTTTCAAGTACACAAATCTATAATACATCATCTGTGTATTTCAATGTTTGCCCATCACCCAAAGTCAAATTTTATTTGGTCACTTGAGTCTGGTGCCTTATATCACATGGCCATCCGGACACCTTAAAGAGCACCTTAGCTGGTCTTGTTGGTTCCGGTCTTATCTTTCTGCAGGCTCTTCTCTATATAGAGTCTACAGTGATACTTAAAATTATATATATATATATCCTATTGAAAGTATTCTGTTTAAAATCCCCATAGCTTCCAATCTTACTAAAAAGAAAGGCCAGTGTCCCTATAATGCCCTACACTGCTCTGCATAATCTTTCCTCCCTTGTTTGCCTCTGCTGATGCCTTTTATTAGTTTCCCCCTTGCTCAATCTGCTCTAAACTTGCTAGTTGCAATGATATTCCTGAACACTTTAAAATGGTCATAGCCTGTGTTTTGCTGACCAGTATCTGTTCTCCCACTTAATAACATCTCTTGTCCCCTTCATTCTTCACCCACTATTTAAGAGTAGTCACTCCTTATCCCCTTTCTTGTTATTGCTTCTACAAATCAATCACTAAAATGTTCATCCTGTATGTTCAATTTATGTATTAATTTTCTGTTTCTTTCCAACATAAAATTGGGAATTTTTTTTAACTCTCTGTATTTTCATTTTCATTGCTCTATTCCTCAGATTTAGAAAAGTGTTTGGCACATAGATAATATAACCCAACATCAGGCATGTGTATTAAGTCAGGCAATTGGAGGGGCAGGTGACCTGATTGCTAAAAGTATAGGAATAGGCTTGTGCCATTTAAATATTATAGCTCTTCTCCCTAGGGGACTGGTGAGAACTTGTGTACATTTGGAGGCAAAGACAAAAGGGAAATAGTGTTGGATGGTGCTGCATAGTTAACAAAAGATACATGTGTAAACTCATTTTCTAACTGACAAATTTCTTACTTGGCATTGTAGACATAGAAAGGAATGTTATTTTGTGGTATTGTTAGAGAGGCTTTCCTAGATCTCGGTGTGGGATTTAGAACCTGCTATTTTCTGAAAATGATGTGGGATTTCAGGAACAGGTTGACACAGATAAAGTTATGTGCCTGGATCCATGGGAAAAGAGGGGGTGGTTGGGTTGATAAACACCAGATTTAATTTACTTAAAACTCTGGCCTGAAGCTGTGGACAGAATTTGGGGCAGGGGAGTCTTTAAGTCCTTTACATTCACATTCAATATAAAACAGCTTATTGCAAAAGCACAGGTATGAAAGTACAGTTACTTTTTTATTGCATGTGAATGCAATAAATCTATTAAAGTGGTGTTTGGCTTTATAAATAAAGCATTTACTGTGAATGGAGTGCAAACTATGCACAGAACTTAAACTCAGTATGTAGCTATATATCACAATACCACTTAGGTAGTTGTTCAAAGGTTTATTATCAGTGTGTATATATTTAAGAGATTGCCTAAGTATCTCAGCCTATAAGCCAGAGTGGAAGCAACATGAAAAATCACATTGCAGTGCATGAAAGCCTGCATACCATAAACATATTAATTACAACCACATCTTACAATGTGCAGTTAATGCTTAGGTATACATTTTGAAAAAAAATCTCTTTGTTCTATAGAAAGAAAGTAGTGGATTCAGGGAGATCAATTAGAAGCTTATTGCAATTGTTGACATGAAAAATGAGGGGTGATTATATGAAGGCTGAATAGATAGATATGGATATAAGTAGATAGCTTTTAAAGATACTAAAAACTAGAACTGATTAGAATTCATACAGTTTGCCTTAGGCTGGTATAAAGAGAGGGAGGTGTTATGGATGCAGGTTTCTGATTTAAGTATTTAATCAATGGTGGTGCTGTTTACTAAGGGAAAGAACTGCAGGTTTGTGAGTGTAAGATTTTAAATTCAGGTTTGTGAGTGTAAGATTTTAAATTCAGTTTGGAACCTCAGTTTATGATATACTAGTAGGCCTTCCTTCCCCCAGCTAAGAGTAGGCCTTCCTTCCCCTAGCTGCCAGCACCGGCTTCCCTCCCAGATGGAGGCCCCGCCCACCTGTTGCAGCCTGCCCATTGGTTGCCTGGGCCTCCCTCTGCAGTGCGATCATGGGGCAATGCTGGGCCCTTGACCAATCACATCGCCCCTTGGCTGGCTTGGCACCAGTGGGTATTACAGCGTGTTCCCGGATGGTCATCTGGATGGTCATTCCGCTCTTTGGTTGTTCGGTTGATTTGCATATTGCGCTTTTATTATATAGGGTGGGAGACATTCTATTAGAACTATATGCAGCGATATAAAGTTCTGAAAGCCTGAATATATACATTTGAAAGTCATTCTGTTCAAAGGTAAAAACGGAAAGCAGGGGAGACAGTGTGATCTCTCACAAAAAATAATAACTAGAAAAATATAAGAAAAATTACTTAAGATCCATAGTTAGGTAGTTAGGATTGGGGTCAACAATTTTTTTCTGTGAAGGTATATATACACAAGGTGACCCTTAAAAATGTATACACTTTGAATGATGATAAAGTCAGTGTTGATTAACATACAGGTTTTTTTCAAAATTTAAAAGAAGTCATAGAAATTAGTGTGTATACATTTGTAGGCTATGTGGTTTCTCTCACAACTACACATTTTGCCATTATTGTGTATAATTGGCCATAGACAATATATAAGTGAATGAACATGCCATATTCTGATAAGACTTTCTTTATAAAATCTGGAAGCAAGCTGATATTTGACTCACAGCCATCATTTGCTGACACATGTACTAGGATCCTGAATCTAAATATCAGGTAAATTAAATTGATAAATCAGAAAAAATAAATGGAGGGAGGAAGGGAAATAATCAATTGAGGATTGTGTCAGAAAAACAGACAGAAGAGAGAATTCTAAAACAAAATTATGACTTTAAAAAAAATTCCATTGCATTTAACCACATGTTAGTCATTGATCACCTTGTTAAAATTTATTTTAAAGGTATAGTTGAGCAAAAAATTGCAATGCATTGAAGAAAGATTGGAAAAGGAGAGAAATAGGCATTATAAATAGATATCTATTTTAAGAGTTTTCTAAAAGTGAATGTAAAATAGACAACCAGGCATCTCATTTTATATCAAGATTGTATAACAGTCACATATTTGTACTCTCTAGTTCAAGCTCACTTCTTCATTTTGTGCTGACTAGTTTAAGGCAGAGGCTTCTGCACTTGGTGGTGCTGCCTGCAGATTACAATGTCAAGGTTGGACACAGCTCTTTTTCAAACCTTACTCATCATCAGGAAGTGGAGGCCAATTTAAAAATACAGTTCTTTAGAGAATGCGTGAGTTGGGAAATCTTTCTTTCAGTGATCATATACTCTACTAGTGACAATGCTGTAGTATATATATTCTACAAGAGGTGTAGAGGATCTACCTAATACATAAACACAAACCCAAACAGAGAGCCAAAATGAGGAGACAAATAAGAGAATTCTCCAGAAGAGATAAATGAAGTAGAGATAAGACATTTATCTGAAACAGAGTTGAGAGTAATGATGGTAAAGATGCTCAACATCATAAAAAAAGATATAGTAACTATGAAAAAAGAAAAGTCAGAAATAAAGAGTGACATAACACAAATAAAGAACACATTGGAAGGAACACACAGTAGATTAGGGGAAGCTGAGGATTGAATCACTGAAATAGAAGACAGGGTTGAAAAAATCAGTCAATCAGAGAACAAAAAAAAAAATTAAAAAGCAGGAGGATAGCTTAAGGGAACTGAAACATAACAATATTGGAATAGCAGGTGTGCCAGAAGAGGCAAAAAGGGAGAAAGGGATAGAGAACACATTTGAAGAAATAATGGCAGAAATCTCCTTAACCTGGTAAAGAAAAAATTAATACAAGTTCAGGAGGCACAGAGAATTCCAACAAGAAGAAACCAAACAGGCCCATGCCCAGACACATCATAATTAAAATGCCAAAAGTTAAAGACAAAGAGATAATGTTAAAGGCAGCAAGAGAAAAGAACACTGTTATCTACCAAGGAGCTCCAATAAGGCTGACACGTGATTTCTCATCAGAAACTCTACAGGCCAGAAGAGAACGGCATGAAGTACTCAAGGTAATGGGAAGCAAGGATCTGAGACCAAGATTACTATATCCAGCAAGGCTATCATTCAAAATAGATAGTCAAATAAAGAACTTCCCAGACCAAAAAAAAAAAAAAGGCTAAAGGAATTCATCACTACCAAACCATCATTACAAGAAATGCTAAAGGGACTGGTGTAATGAGAAGAAGCAGAGAGAGAAACCTAAGCATACAGAATTAAAATGGCAATAAATAAGTACCTATCAATAATAACCCTAAATGTAAATGGATTAAATGCTCCAATCAAAAGGCATAAGGTAGCTGAATGGATACAAAAACATGACCCAACCAAATGCTGTCTATGAGACCCACCTCAGAACAAAAAACACACACACAGAATGAGAGTGAAGGGCTGGAAAAAAAATTTTTATGCAAAGGAGAAAGAAAAAAAAGCTGGAATAGCAATACTCATATCCAACAAAATAGAGTTTAAAATGAAGGCCATTATAAGAGAAAACAAAGATCACTACATAATACTAAAGAAATTGATTGAAAAAGTGGATATAATCCTGGTAAACTAATATGAACCCAATATAGGAGCACCTAAATATATAAAAAAACTTCTAGAGGACTTTACTGGAAAGATTGACAACAATACAGTCATTGTAGGTGACTTTAACTACTTCTGACTTCACTGGATAGATCTTCCAGACAAAAACTTAACAAGGAAACAGTGACTCTAAAGGACACACTGGATCAGATGAATTTA
The DNA here is from genome assembly GCF_000147115.1 of Myotis lucifugus. Classification (NCBI taxonomy): domain Eukaryota; kingdom Metazoa; phylum Chordata; class Mammalia; order Chiroptera; family Vespertilionidae; genus Myotis; species Myotis lucifugus. The sequence continues at coordinate 3,261,385 of NW_005871129.1, forward strand.
ATTGACATTTATAGAATATTTCATGCCAAAGCAGCAGAATATACATTCTTCTGAAGTTCACATGGATGATTCACAAAGATAGACCACATGTTAGGACACTAAAGAAGTCTACAAGTTCAAGAAGATTGAAATTATATCAAGCATCTTCTCAGATCACAGTGGAATGAAATTAGAAATCAATTACAGTAATGCCCCCCCCCCCAAAAAAAAACCAAAACAACATTCAAACACAGGGAGGCTAAATAGCATGTTATTAAACAATGAATTGGTTACTAAGAGATCAAGAAAGAAATTAAAAACTTCCTGAAACAAATGAAAATGAACACACAAGGACCCCAAATCTCTGAGACACAGAAAAGTAGTCCTGAGAGGGAAGTTCATAGCACTAGAGGCATAATGCAAAAAAACAAGAAAAATCAGCAATAAACTCTTTAACCCTAAGACCTAGAAAGAGAACAACAAGAAAAGCCCAGAGTAAATAGAAGGAAAAAAAATAATAAAGATTAGAGCAGAAATAAATAACATAGAGACTAAAAAAAAAATACCAAAAGCTCAATTAAACCAAGAGTTGGTTCTCTCACAGGATAAACAAAATGGATAAACCATTAGCCAGACTCATCAAGAAACAAAGAGAGAGGACCAAAATAAATAAAATCAGAAATGAAAGTGGAAAAGTAACCACTGACACCACAGAAATACAAAGTATTGTAAGAAAATACTATAAACAACTATATGCCAACAAACTGGACAATGTGGAAGAAATGGACAAAATCCTAGAAAAATACAATCTCCCAAAACTCAATCAGGAAGAATCAGAAAACTTGAATAGGCCAAGAACAACTGATGAAATAGAAGTAGTAATAAAAAAAAAAACTCCCAGCAAACAAAAGCCCAGGTTCGGACAGTTTTGCAGGAGAGTTCTAACAAACATTCAAAGAAGAAATGAGCCCTAACTGGTTTGCCTCAGTGGATAGAGCATCGGCCTGCGGACTGAAAAGTCCCAGGTTCGATTCTGGTCAAGGGCATGTACCTTGGTTGCAGGCACATCCCCAGTGGGAGGTGTGCAGGAGGCAGCTGATCAATGTTTCTCTCTCATCGATGTTTCTAACTCTCTATCGCTCTCCCTTCCTCTCTGTAAAAAAATCAATAAAATATATATTTTTTTAAAAAAGAAATAACACCTATCCTCCTCAAACTATTTCAGAAAATCCCAGGGGAAGGAGGAATCACAGTACCAGATTACAAGTTATACTACAAAGCCACCATAATCAAAATAGCCTGGTTCTGGCACAAAAACAAGTATATAGATCAGTGGTTCCCAAACTTATTTGGCCTACCGCCCCCTTTCCAGAAAAAATATTACTCAGCGCCCCCTGGAAATTAATTTTTTTTAAATTTTAATAGCAATTAAACAGAAAGATATATGTATTAATGTTTCTACCTTTTTCGTAAAATATAGTAAAGAAAGGTGTAAATTAGAAACATTGAAATTTGAAATTATGAAACTATTTATTGAACTCAGAATAGAAAGGTAATACAAAAAAAGTTAAAACAAATGCACCTGTGGCCATCACTGCCCCCCCTGGATCGCTGCAGCGCCCACCAGGGGGCGGTAGCGCCCACTTTGGGAATCACTGATATAGATCAATCAAACAGAACCAAGAACCCAGAAATCGACCCAAGCCATTACACTCAATTAATATTTGACAAAGGAGGCAAGAGCATACATTGGAATCAAGACAGTTTCTTTAATAAATGGTGTTGGGAAAATTGGACAGATACATTCCAAAAAATGAAACTAGATCACCAACTTACACCATACACAAGTATAAACTCAAATGGCTAAAATAATTAAATGTAAGTTGTGAAACCATAAAAATCCTAGAAGAAATCATACACAGCAAAATCTCAGACATCTCTTGTAGCAATATGATTACAGATGCATCTCCTAAGGTAATGGAAACTAAGGAGAAAATAAACAAATGGCACTACCTCAAAATGAAAAGCTTCTGCACAGCAAAGGAAACCATCAACAAAATGAAAAGAGAGCCCACTCTTTGGGAGAACATATTTTCTAATGATACAACTGATAAAGGGTTAATATCCAAAATATATAAAGAAGTCATACAACTTAACAAAAGGAAGACTAACAATCCAATTAAAAAATGGGCAAATGACCTAAATAGACACTTCTCCAAAGCGGACATAGAGATGGCCAAGAGACATATGAAAAAATGCTCAAAGTCACTAATCATCTGACAGATGCAAATCAAAACAACAATGAGGTACCATCTCACACCTGTCAAAATGGCTATCATCAACAAATCAACAAATGACCAGTGCTGGCGAAAATTCGGAGAAAAGGGAACCCTAGTACACTACTGGTGGGAATGCAGACTGGTGCAACCATTATGGAAAACAGTACGAAGTTTCCTCAAAAAATTAAGTATGGAACTGCCATTTGGCCTAGTGATCCCACTTCTAGGAATATATCCCAAGAAACCTGAATCACCAGTCAGAAAGAATGTATGCATCCCTATGTTCATAGCAGCACAATGTACAATAGCTAAGATTTGGAAACAGCCCAAGTGCCCGTAGGTAGATGAGTAGAAAAAAGAAGCTGTGGTACACTTATACCATAGAATACTATGAAGACAGCATGGAGGGACCTGGAGAGAATCATGCTAAGTGAAATAAGTCAGAGAAAGACAAGTATCACGTGATGCACTCATATGGTCAATCTGAGTAACAAAATAAACTGATGAAAGGAGAGGATCCAAAGACATGGAAGCATGGAACAGAGTGCTGAATCTCAGAGGGAAGGTGGGGGAGGGTGGGTGGACACAGACAGTAGGGTGCTGAAGGCCCGGGTCAGGAGGTTAAGGGTGGGGGAGCTCGAGGGGGTCAATGGGGGGAAAAGGTGACATATGCAATACTTTCAACAATAAAGAATTATTTTTCATTTATTTGTTTGTTATTATTATTTTGTTATTAAAGGTGAAACATTTTATTATTATTTTTTTTTAATTTAAATTCTTCATTGTTTAAAGTATTACATAAGTTTCCTTTTTCCCCCATTGACCTCTCCCCAGCTACCCCCACCCCCTAGCACATGCCCTCAACCCCCCTCCTCATCTGTGTCCATTCGTTTTGCTCATATACATGCATTCAAGTCCTTTTGTTGATCTCTTAACCCTCACCCCCCACCTTCTCTCATAGGTTGGACAGTCTGTTCGATGCTTCTATGACTCTGGTTCTATTTTTGTTCATCAGTTTATGTTGTTCATTATATTCCACAAATGAGTGAGATCATGTGATATTTATCTTTCTCTGACTGGCTTATTTCGCTTAGCATAATGCTCTCCAGTTTCATCCATGCAGTGGCAAATGGTAAGAATTCCTTCTATTTTACAGCAGGGTAGTATTCCATTGTGTGGATGTGCCACAATTTTCTAATCCATTCATCTGCTGATGGGCACTTAGGCTGTTTCCAAGTCTTAGCTATTGTAAATTGTGCTGCTATGAACATAGGGGTGCATATGTCCTTTCTGTTTAGTGTTTCTGTTTCTTTGGGATATATTCCCAGAAGTGGGATTACTGGATCAAATGGAAGTTCCATTTTTAATTTTTTGAGGAAACACCATACTGTTCTCCACAGTGGCTGCACCAGTCTGCATTCCCACCAGCAGTGCAAGAGGGTTCCATTTTCTCCGCATCCTGGCCAGCACTTGTTTGTTGATTTGTTGATGATAGCCATTCTGACAGGTGTGAGATGGTAGCTCATTGTTGTTTTGATTTGCATCTATCAGATTATTACTGACTGAGCATGTTTTCATATGTCTCTTGGCCTTCTGTATGTCTTCTTTCAAAAAGTGTCCATTTAGGTCTTTTGCCCATTTTTTTGTTTATCTTCCTTTTGTTAAGTTGTATGAGTTCCCCATAAATTTTGGAGATTAAACCCTTATTGGAGATAATATTGGCAAATATGCTCTCCCATGCAGTGAGCTTTCTTGTTGTTTTGTTAATGGTTTCGTTCGCTGTGCAGAAGCTTTTTATTTTGATGTAGTCCCATTTGTTTATTTTTTCCTTAGTTTCCATTGCCCTAGGAGCTGTATTGGTAAATATATTGTTAGGGCAAATGTCTGCTATTTTGCTGCCTATAGCTTCTTTTAGGATTTTTATGGTTTCCTGTCTTACATTTAAGTCCTTTATTCATTTTGAGTTTATTTTTGTGTATGGTGTAAATTGGTGGTCTAGTTTCTTTTCTTTTTGTTCTTTTTCTTTTGCATGTATCTGTCCAATTTCCCCAAAACCACTTATTTAAGAGACTGTCTTGACTCCACTGTATGCTCTTGCCTCCTTTGTCAAATATTAATTGAGCATAATGGCTTGGGTTGATCTCTGGGTTCTCTGTACTGTACCATTGGTCTATATGTCTGTTCTTGTGTCATACCAAGCAGTTTTGAGAACAGTATCATTGTAGTATAGCTTGATATCTTGTATTGTGATCCCTCCAACTTTGTTCTTCTTTCTCAAGATTGCTGCAGCTATTTGGGGTCTCTTTGTATTCCAGATGAATTTTTGGAAAGTTTGCTCTAGGTCTTTGAAGTATGCCGTTGGTATTTTAATGGGGATTGCATTCAATCTATAGTAAATGAATTTCACGAAATCTAAATGTTTTTTGTTTTGTTTTGTTACTTTGTGAGGCCTAGCCATAGTTTCTGGAAAATTGCCTAGAGTTAACATGTCCTATGTTGTCTTCTGTCACTACCGTGCTTTCTTCCAGCCTGTGGGAAATCAGCTGCTTCACTGTTTTCCATAGATGTCTTGCACCAAGAATTTTATGATTGTATTACTTTTCTAAAAATAATGACCCTTTTCTACCACTTTTTATTCAATCTACTCTCCTTTTCTCTTCATAGACTCCCTGACTCTTTGGTGGTAAAAGCCTACTTTTTCAATTGACTTGAGACAAGACTAGAATTTTTTGAAATATCTCCCACAACTGTGCATTTCATCAAGAGAGGAGAATGTGCAAACTACTAAGAGTATAACAACTTCTCTATCTTGTTACATTTGTGTGCATTCTTCTCTAGAAAAGATTGGGCATAGAATTTATGACAAGTGCCTTTCTTGCAGCCAGATGTTGACCTTATTTAAAATGCAGTCCAGATTTCTACTTAAATTTGTCTCTTTCAATTAAATATGTACATTAAATACTTAGGTTCAAACTCACAAGCCTGCCTAAATTTTCTTCTTTCTTTTACAACTTAAATTATTTAAAGAATTAATGAAGTAATTTCAAGTTCCTTCAACAGTTCCAAGTTGTAGATTGAGGTATGTATTGTCCTTCATATGGTTTGCATTGAAGTTTAATATTACCTAATGACAATGGGAAACAAAAATGTACCCAGTTGTTTGGTTTGTAGACTATAACTTTATTCTAGCTTTAGAGACGGATGGCTATTAGAGTACTAATTTATTTTTAAAAGGTAAATCCCAATATTTTAGACAAATTCATACTGATGAGCCCAAACTCAAATAGCATATTTCTTCATATGTGACCTAAAGTAATTTTATATCCCATTCATAATGCATTCAAGACTTTAGTTGTATTATATTAGTTTAGATTTCCATTTTTTTCAGAAGATACTGTATTTATCTCTAATCCTTTGTATAGTATGGTTACAAATTGGTTATGTTACGTAAGTTAGGACTAAATAGAAATAGATTTCATTCCCAGAATCAGAATTAAGAAAGTAAATTGTTATTAGTGAAGCCATCAATACAGAAAAGCAAATTATATTATCTGTTTTATTTTTCAACTGCCTTCGGAAAAAGAAGGGACTCAAAGATCCTTTGAATGGCAATATTTAAAAAAACATTAGGCTTCTAATGAGTAAAGATAAAAGAATAGAAGACTTTTTTAATGATCTTTTTTTCCCCTTAATACTGAGCCAACCAGCTATGTCAAAACCATGAAATCCTCCAGTCAGTTTTACAGTGTACTGAGAGGTTATATGTTCTATCAGTAGTTTTAGGATAAGAATGACAGTAAATGGAGGTGAGACATAGGGGATGCCCAAGAGCCTGGGAAAACAGATTTATAGCAACCAGTGTTCTGACCAGAATTTTATATAAAATCAAAGTTTTAGAGCATATTAAACTAACTGAGGGAGCTTAAAAAAGTCTTGATATCCATATTGCACCTAGATCAATTAAATCAGAATTTCTGGGAATGAGAACCAAGTGTGACTATATATCTGTATATGTGTGTGTGTGGGGGTAACATTCATTAATAAAATCATATAGGTTTCAGGTGTACAATTCTATAGCACATCATCTGTATATTATATTGTGTTCATCACCCCAAGTCAAGTCTCCTTCCATTACCATTACCATTTATCCCCCATAACCTCTTCTAACCCCCCACCCCGCCCCATTCCTCTCTGGTAATCACCATGCTATTGTCTGTGTCTATAAGGTTTCTTTTTTTTTTCTTGTTGTTGTTGCTTAATCCCTTCATCTTTTTCATCCAGCCCTGCAATTCCCCTCCTCTCTGACACTGTAGGTCTGTTCTCTATCTAAATCTGTTTCTATTTTGTTTGTTAGTTTATTTTGTTCATTAAATTCCACATATGAGTGAATACATATATATATTCACCTGAAGATATTTTTCCATTGATTTTTAGCGAGAGTAGAAGAGAAGGGAAGAGAGAGAGAGAGAGAGAGAGAGAGAGAGAGAGAGAGAGAGAGAGAGAAACATCAATGTGAGAGAGACATATGGATTGTTTGCCTCCCATATGCTCCTTGACCTGGGCTGGGGATCAAGCCTGCAACCACAATTAAGGCACGTGCCCTTGACCAGAATCAAACCTACGACCCTTCAGTTGGCAGGCTGGCGCTCTATCCACTGAGCCAAACCAGCTAGGGCAAGTGGGATATATTCTTAAATTTCCCAGATAATTCTAATATGGGGTTCAGGTTATGAATCATGGATTTAGGTAATGAGGTAAAGAAATGTTATAATAGGCATTAGTAAGAGACGAATTTGATACCAAGCCTATTATTTGCTTACTTGAGCAGCTTTTGTCTTTTATTTATTAGATTGACTCAGTCCTTAAAGAATAATGACCCAATGTTTACAGGTAAGATCAGTGAGATTTATTAGAATTATTTTATTATAGCAAGAAAAAGCTGATATGTCATAATGACTAGCCAAATTAAAAATTGGGCAGGAGGAGATACTTTAGGAATAAGCAGAATTAGTCAATATATAAACGTTAGAGGCCACTGCACCTCCTTGTAGCTAGGTATTTATTTTCCTTTAAATTTTGCTCTCATTTTGAATATAAAATAATTCTAAAAATTAATGTTTTTGCATAGTTATTTAAATATAAAATAAATAATTTAATTGAAAATGATGCAAATACCAGTTTTTCTAAATTAGCATAATCTCTTCAAGACTTGTTCTTTTAATTAAAAGGTTATAATCAAGAGTTTGAGCCAGATTTGCTTATTTCAGCATTTCTTTTTTTAATTTAAAAAATATATTTTTTTTACTGATTTCAGAGAGGAAGAGGGAGGGAGAAAGAGATAGAAACATCAATGATGAGAAAGAATCATTGATAAGCTGCCTCCTGCATGTTACATACTGAAGATTGAGCAACCCAGGCGTGTACCCTGACTGGGAATCAAACCACGACCTCCTGGTTCATAGATTGACACATCCACTGAACCATGTCAGCTGAGCAATTTCAGCATTTCTTGAATTGTGTTTATAGTTCACATGAATCAGAATAACATTGTCTATTAGAAGTGAACATTCATGATTCCTGCCTCACATATACAGAATAATTTTCTCTGAGTGAGAGCTTTTGGAGCATATATTTTATTCACAAGCTTCTCGGGAGATTTGGGAGCACATTAAATTTTTAAAATCATTGTTTTACTTCCCTCTGATGTAAAACTCAAGATTTATAAATGTTTATATGCCATAGTAGACCAGCAGAGGGCAGCAGAAAGCTGGGAGGAAATTAAAGACTTGAGGGACCTGGGAAGTCGTCTACAATTTGGGACAACATACATACAGGTGGATTGTGGGGGAGCACAGGAGACTTGGTTGGAAAGTTTGTAAGGAGGAAATTCCGACCTAGGGGAGTTGACTGAAGGCAGAAACCCCTGTTTATCAGAACCCCTGAGGGGAGTTGGCTGAAGGCAACTGCCCCTAATTGTTCCTTGACCTTTCCAAACTGGTCTGTGTATGTGCAGACCATTGGGTATTTACTGGAATCTTTATGTTTAATCTTTAGACACCCTTGCTTAAAGGACACTGCGGACGCATGTGTCCTCCCAAGAATGCTTACCCTACTGATTGTATCTAAAAGTGCTATTATAATAAAAGCCTAAAGAGGCAGGCGAACAAGGCTGTTTGGTTTCTCTAGCCAGGCAGTCTCTCAGCCCTCTCTTTCACAGAAATCCTGTGTCAGAGTAATCATTCAACTGTGGCTCAGGGTCTGCTGGTCAGCCCCAGCAGTGGATGAGAATTTTTAATTCCCACTAAGAAGTAAATCTATTGGTCTATTTTTTAGACGCCTTAAAAAACCTTGAGGACGTTGGAGGAGTCAAGTCAAAATGGAGAGGAAGTTATATATATACACACATCATAAGCAGAACAAACTGTTTATCTGTTTAAAAAAATAAAAGTTTTAATTTTTACTTTCTCTTACTCCTTTTTTTTTATCCTCTTCCTTTCTTTGTGTAGACCTGAGTTTTTGACTCATATTGTTTTCCTTCTTCCTAAAGAATTAACATTTCTTGCAAGGCAGGTTCACTGGCCACAAATTTCCTCAATTTTTCTTTGTCTGAGAAAATCTTTATTTTTCCTTTAGTTTCGAAGGATAATTTCCAAGGGTACAGGATTCTAGGCTGATGGTGTTTTTGTTGTTGCTTTTCTCAACATTTTAAATATATTACTCTACTCTCTTTTGCTTGTGTGGTTTCTGAGAATAAGTCAGCTGTAACTTTTATCTTTGCTCCTTTATCAGTAAGCTATAACTTCACTCTGACTTCTTTCAGAAATTTTTTTCTTTGTCTTTGAGTTTATGTAATTTAAAACTGATATGACTAGGTATAATGTTCTTCACATTTATCTGACTTGGTATTATTTGAGCTTTCTAGATCTATGGTTTAATGTCTGACATTAACTTGAGAAAGTCTCAGTCATTATTTTTCAAATATGTTTTCTGCTCCTTTCTCTTTTGCATCTTCTGGTATTATCTTTATACTAACGTTAGATCTTTGTAGCTTTTCCACAGTCCTTGAATATTCTGTTCTATTTTTTTTTGGTGGGGGGGGGTGGGGGGGAGGCCTTTCTCTTTGCTTTTAAGTTTTGAAGATTTCTATTAATATATTTTCAAGCTCAGAAATTCTATCCTTAGCTAGGTCCAGTCTACTAGAAGGTCCATTAAAGGCATTCTTCTTTTCTATTGCTTTTTTTTTATCTTCCACATTTTTTATTTATTTTTTCTTAAAATTTCTTTCCCTTTGCTTACATTGCACATTGTTGCATGCTGTATACTTTATCCAATAGAAACCTTAGCATATTAATTACTAGAGGCCCAATGCACGAATTTGTGCACCAGTGGGGTCCCTTGGCCTGGCCTGTGGGATCAGGCTGAAACTGGCTCTCTGACATCCCCCGAGGGTTCCTGGATTGTGAGAGGGTGCAGGCCAGGCTGAGGGACCCCACCAGTGCATGATTGGGGCCGGGGAGGGATGCAGGAGCTTGACAGCCAGGGAGGGACCATGGAAGGGCTCCAAGGCGTATCCGTCCCATCTAGCTCAGTCCTAATCAGCCAGACCCTAGCAGCAAGCTCAACTACTGGTTGGAGCATCTTCCTCCTGGTGGTCAGTGCATATCATACCAAGTGATTGAGCGGCCTTAGCATATCATTAGCATAATACATTTTGATTGGTTGAACAGACTACCGGACGACCAGACACTTAGCATATTAGGCTTTTATTATATAGGACTAGGGACCCAGTGCACGAATTCGTGCACCTTGAAAGGAACTGTGGGCCGCCAGGCTGCGATAGGCACAGGTGTGGGTGTTGGCCCATCCTCTGCACCAGCTCCTCCCGCCTCAGCCACCAGTCACTTGTCTGCTGGCAGTCCCGCTCCTGCCACCACCACTCCCACACACTGACAGTGCCAGCCCCACTCACACCCGTTGAAAACGCGAAGCTACTGGGGCTGGTGCCAGCACCGGGTGCAAGTGGGACTGGTGCTGTCAGTGGGTGCGAGCGGCAGCTGCTGCCCAGATTGCCCCTCAGGAGAAGGGGGAGGTGGAGAAGCCCTCAGGAGTGATCAGGGTCAGCAGTTGCTGCTCACACCTGCTGATGGCAACTAGTGATTGGAACCAGCACTGGGCACTGGCAGCGGGTGTGAGCAGTGGCTCCAGCGCCAGCTACAGGTGCAAGTGCCAGGCAGGACCGTGGTGTGCAGGAGCAAAGAATTTTCAGTAACTACCAGAGGCTCACCCTGATGACAGTGACAGGCACCCTTCCTTGGTCTGGCACCCCCGCTCACCTGCTCCACCATCCTACCACAGCCAATGCCCGCCATGTTCCGTGCAAGCCTCCTGGTGGTCAACACATGTCATAGCAACTGGTTGTTTGGTTGTTCGGTTGATCCAGTTGCTTGCCGTTCGGTCTATTTGCATATTAGCCTTTTATTATATAGAACTAGAGGCCCGGTGCACAAAAATTTGTGCACTCTGGGGGGGGTGTCCCTCAGCCTGGCCTGTGCCCTCTTGCAGTCTGGGGCCTCTTGGGGGATGACCACCTGCTGGCTTAGGCCCGCTCCCCAGGGGATTGGGCCTAAGCTGGCAATCAGACATCCCTCTGGCAGCCCGGGACCACTCGGGGGATGTCCACTTGCCAGCAGGGAGCAGGCTTAAGCTGCAGTCCAACATCCTTAGCGCTGCTGAGGAGGCGGGAGAGGCTCCCACCACCACCGCTGTACTGGCAGCCATCAGCCTGGCTTGTGGCTGAGCAAAGCTCCCCTTGTGGGAGCGCACTGACCACCAGGGGGCAGCTCCTGCATTGAGCGTCTGCCCCCTGGTGGTCAGTGTGTGTCTTAGTGATCAGTCATTCCCAGTCGTTCTGCTGTTAGGGTCAGTTTGCATATTACCCTTTTATTATATAGGATAGAGGCCTGGTGCATGGGTGGGGGCTGGCTGGTTTGCCCTGAAGGGTGTCCTGGATCAGGGTGAGGGTCCCTGCTGGGGTGCCTGGCCAGCCTGGGTGAGGGGCTGATGGCTGTTTGCAGCTGGTCACACCCCCTTCAGGGTGGGGGGTCCCCACTGGGGTGCCTGGCCAGCCTGGGTGAGGGGCTGATGGCTGTTTGCAGGCTGGTCAAGCCTCCCGCCCCCCAGTGGGGACCCTCACCCGATGGAGGTTTGGCCAGCCTGGGTGAGGGGCTGATGGCTGCTTTCAGGCTGGCCACACCCCCTTTAGGGTGGGTGGTCCCCACTGGGGTGCCTGGCCAGTCTGGGTGAGGGGCTGAGGGCCATTTTCAGGCTGGCCAAGCCCCCCGGAGATGGAAGCTCCCAGCCTCTCCTTTTTTTTATTTTATTTTATTTTTTTTATTCTGGGATTTATTGACCTTCTCTAATTGAAACTTTGTTGCCTTCAGTGGAGCTCAGAGCTGGCTGCAGCAGGTGGGAAGCTTGGCTTCCTCCATCACTGTAGCAACCAAGCCTCTTGCTTGCTCCAGCTCCGTGGCCACGGCCGGCTGAAAGCAGGTATCTGGGGTTTATTTATCTTCTATAATTGAAACTTTGTTGGTTTGAGTGGAGCTCAGAGCTGGCTGCGGCAGGCGGGAAGCTTGGCTTCCTCCATCACTGGGGCAACCAAGCCTCCTGCTCACTCCAGCTACGTGGCTGCCGGCCGCCATCTTGGTTGGGTTAATTTGCATATAGTCGCTCTGATTGGCTGGCGGGCATGGCTTAAGGTGTAGCGAAGGTACGGCCAATTTGCATGTTTGTCTTTTATTAGATTAGATAGTTGTGCTAAATTCTTTGTCTGACTATTCCAACATCCTTCTCATGTCTGGTTCAGATTCTTGCTTGTCTTCAGATTGTTTTTTGCCTTTTAAAATTCCTTGTAAGTTTTTCTTGATAGCTGGACATGGTGTACTGAGTAAAAGGAACCACTGTAAATAGGTCTTTAGTTTTATGGTGGTGAGGTGTGGGAGTCCTATGATCAGTACTTCTGAACTGTGAACTTCACAATTGTTTCTCAGGTTTGGTGGCTATATTTATTTTCTTAGGCTAGTCTTTTCAGAATTAGATTTACTGGGTAAAATAAATAAATGGTTTTAAGTTTCTTCATTCATATTGCCAAATGCTTTACCCTCAAATTGTTCAAATTCACTACCATAATCTGCATATAATACACATTTAAACACAATTTATATTCTTCTATTATAATGTAAAAATCTTTAATATCTACATTTCATTTTTATATTATATGCTTAAAATTAAGATTGAGAAATTTTCTTTTTGAACCAGTTTTTATTTCATTTTTTGTGTAATGTTTCTTTATGTCCTTTTCTCATGTTTATTAAGAAATTAACATTTCTTAATGATTTATGGGAGAGTTTTATTCATGAATAATTTCTGTTCATTTTCACTCTTTGTCTTTGATAATTTCTATAGCTACTACCCTGTTGTTGTTTTTTAATTCACAATTGGAAAACTTTTGCATGTATACTTATTGTGCCCTATTTTGTTTGTTTTGAGTATTAGGTACTCTTAATCTTTTTTTAATGGTTTTATTGGGAATGTTAGACATTTTAATGTTAAAATTAACCTAGGTTTTAATAAGAGGGAAAAGTACAATAATATGTTATGAAAATATCCTGCGATTTTGAATTTTATAAAAAAGATTGCTTTAGCTGTTCTTTAGGTTGTGTTACTTTAATATTTTCTGTAATGCTGTTGTCTTCTCACAATGTTTCCAATGAGAAATATGTTGTCATCTATATCTTTATTCCTTTGTAAATGTGTCATCTCCTACTGCTTTACAGATTTTCTCTTTGTTGCTGGTTTTGAACAATTTGACTCTGATATATCTCTCTTCATATATCCTGTGATTTTTTTTGGTTTATATTTTTCTCAAATTTGAACATTTTTCAGCCTTTATTTCTTCGAATACTTTTGCTTCCACTTCACAACTCCTGTTGCACAACTCACAAAAGCATATTTCACTTTTAACTCTCTCAGTGTTTATTTTTTCCTAGTTTGTATTGTTGTTTTATAAGTTACTAATCTTTTATTCATCATTTCTAGTTGTAACAAACTCCACTCAATTCATTTTTATTCTAGACACTATAATTTTAAACTGTAGAAATTTGACTCGACTCTTCTATTTATATCCTTACCTTACTTTTGAATATATGGAATTTAGTTCTAATAAATTTTTAAATGTCCTTGTTTGCTAAATTTAATATTTCTGTCAATTTTCATCAAATGGAAGCTCTGAATTAAGCAAACAACTTTAGAAAAATCTATTTTACATATATAGTTAGACAATGAATATGCAATAGGAGAAAATGTGTTATTTAATACAATAGCCACCCCTTCCCTCTTAGCTGTAGTTCAATTTTCACGGTTTTAGTTAACATGGTCAACTGTGGTCTGAAAATATTATATGGATAATTCCAGAAATAGATAATTAATAAGATTTAAAATGGGTGCCATTCTGAGTAGCATGTTGAAATCTTGTGCCATCCTGCTCTATCCTGCCCAGGATGTGAATCATCACTTTGTTTAACACCACTCCGTGTAGCCTACCTGCCCGTTAGTCACTTAGCAGGCTTCTTGGTTATCAGATTGACTGTCCTTGGTATCACAGTGTTCGTGTTCAAGTAATAGTTATAGTAGCCTAACACTACTAGTATGTCACAATACCTATGTCATTTACCTAACTTCATTGTAAAGGCATTGTATTATCTCACATTATCATAAGAAGAAAGGTGAGTACAGTACAATGAGATATTTTGAGAGAGACATAAGTTTTAGTACAGTATATTGTTAAAATTGTTCTACTTTATTATTATTGTTGTTAATCTCTTACTGTGTCTAATTTATATATTAAACTTTATCATAGTTTTCTTAGAAATATAAAGAAGACCAAAATAAGTGGAGAGATATACCATGTTTATGAGAGATCAGGATGAAGGCACTGGAGTGGCAGCAGAAGGAGACAAATGGTTACGATGGAGAGTTATAGGCATCACAGCCCCTGAGCAGAAGATCTGGCGGGGTTGAAGAGAGACCAGAAAAATATTTCACTGAGAAGTTGTCTTGTAACCTGCCCGGCCTGTCTGCCACCACACGGGCCTCGCCGGAGAGGGAGTGGGGGCACCTCCATCTCCACCTAAACCAAGGTGTCCATTAGGGAGATGAAGGACTCGCTAGCAGAAGCGGAAGAGAAGTATAAGAAGGTGATGGTTGCCAGCTCCCAGCTGGACAATGAGAAGATGAGCTACCCATACCAGGTCTATACCCGAAGGACACACTGCTGGAGCTGGAAGAACAGCTGGCGGAGTCTAGGCGGCAGTATGAGGAGAAAAGCAAAGAATTCGAGCGGGAGAAGCACACCCACAGCCCGCTGCAGTTCCAGCTCGCCCAAGTGAAATGCCCTGCAGCAGAGAGAGGAGAGGCTTGAGAAACATGGAATAATCCTAAATTCAGAACCAGCTACCAATGGAGAGACTTCAGACACCCCATATAGTGTTGGATACCCAGGTCCCACCAAGATGACTAAAGAAGAGTTGAATGCCCTCAAGGCAACAGGGGACGGGACCCTAGGAAAAGCCCCTGCAGTGGAGGTGAAAAGTGAAATTGTGGAGAATGTGGGAAAAGAGAAATCTTGCAAAATACTGAGCAGGAACAGCACAAAGAGGACCCCATAGAGGATTGTGTGGACACGGAGGTCTTGACTTCTGGTGAGAGTGCCCCCTCCCTAGGAACATTAGCTACAGATGAGGGACAGGTTCAATGCCCAGTTCTAGAGAGCACGTCCTTCCTTGAACATGCAGAGCAGGTTGAGTCCAGGGAGCTCACAAGCACCCCGGATGCTAGGACTGGGGCTCCCCTTGAGCAGTCTAAGAGTTTGAGAGAACCAGATGGTGAAACCCCGGGTCCTACGACTGGGCAGGGCAGCTGGAATGCCTTGGATATAAAAAACCAAAGTGAAGAAGCTGCAGAAAAACAGGAAAAAGAAGAGCAAGATTTTCAAATCAGTTTGGGAGAGGTTAGCACAAAACCACATCAGGAATCTGCTCCTGTGCAAATACCTGAAGTTGGAAAGGTGAGCAGCTCCTAGGGTGCGGTGGAGGCAGGGCTAGCTGGATTGGAGGAGCAGGCACAGTGGCCTCATATCCTCCAAGGTATAGTGATGACACAGCAAGTCATGACACATGTGCGGTAGATGTCCCCACAGAGTTGGGCCCAAGTTTAGAGAAAGCTCACCAACCAGGAAGGGGCTGAACCAAGGAAGGTCCCAGTTCCGAGCACAGGAGCGGGGGCGAACAGTGAGGAAGAGGATGAGGGAATGGGGTTCCTGGAAGAGAAACCATCCAGACAGAAACACCGGCCAGTCCCTCTTCTCCAGCAGCCGGTGCTCAGGAGGCAGCAGGTGGACAACGGTAAAGGCCAAGAGAGAACCCAGTGAAGAAAAGAAAGGCCCTCAGGGAGAGGGATTGGATTCATCCCAAAAGAAGATGAAAAACAAGAAAAAAAGAAAAACAAGAAGAAAACGTCACCGGCACCTGTAGAAACCCCTAAGGATGTTAAGAAAGTGTTAACATTTCAGAACCCAGATCTAAGTGAAGTTAAGGAAGAAAAGCAGGCAAAATCTCCTGATGAAAAATCAGGCGTGGAAATCCAAAACAGAGCACTGTGGCCGGAAGCAGTGACAACCTGGGCTTTCCAGAAGACCCTCAGATGGAGTTGGCTGGAAAACTGAACCACGAAGATGGTGATGTAAACTCGGAGGCGGGGAAAGGAAGAGCTGGTGGAGAACTGTTTGAAGGTGATACCATGCAGGCTTCAGGTTGCAGAGCCTGTGCTGAAAGCTGCCGCCTAAGAAGCCAGTGCTGCTCCCAGCCATCACCTGGGGAATGAAGAGGTGCCTAGCAGCGCCCGGCTCGGACATGAACGTCTCTCCGAGGACATTAGCGCTGCCTCGCAAACAGAAGGTACAGGGGGCTGTGTGATGTCCGAGTTTCCAAGCCAGGGAGTCAGAAAGGTTTTAGGTAGCGCTAGTCTAGAAAACGATGACTTGGGACCAGCAAGAGAGTCAGGGGACTCCCATTCAGGCACAAAGAAGATACGAGGGGCAGGAGCAAGAAGGACAAAAGCAAAGAAGACTGCGTTGTCATAGGTTGAGGCTTGCTTATCGGGCGGAATCAGAGGGGCCAGGACGGCACAGTGAATTCAAGCAACAGACTCTTGTCCGTTACCTCCGTTGGTGAGATCCATGAAATGTTCTGGAGGTAGACATGTATGACAATTTGCCACCACGTTATCTACTACTCTGAATTATAGACTGTTACTTGTAGATTTATATTTTATTAGGGTTATCACCCAGGTTAGAAAGAAAGACCCATTTGTTATCATGTAAGTTTTAATTGAGAGCATTCCGATAGTATCAAACAATAACATATACTGTTTATATTTCTGCTTATAATCAAACTAGAGGCCTGGTGCACAAAAATTTGTGCAAGGGGGTCCCTCAGCCCGGCCTGTGCCCTCTCGCAGTCTGGGAGCCCTCGGGGGATGACCACCTGCTGGCTTAGGCCCACTCCCCAGGGGATTGAGCCTAAGCTGGCAGTCAGACATCCCTCTGGCAGCATGGGAGCCCTCAGGGGATGTCCACTTGCCAGCGGGGAGCAGGCCTAAGCTACAGTCGGACATACTTAGTGCTGCTGAGGAGGCGGGAGAGGCTCCCACCACCACCGCTGTACTGGCAGCCATCAGCCTGGCTTGTGGCTGAGCAGAGCTCCCCCTGTGGGAGCCCATTGACCACCAGGGGGCAGCTCCTGCATTGAGAGTCTACCCCCTGGTGGTCAGTGTGTGTCATAGTGACCAGTCATTCCCAGTTGTTCTGCTGTTAGGGTCAGTTTGCATATTACCCTTTTATTATATAGGATAGAGGCCTGGTGCATGGGTGGGGGCTGGCTGGTTTGCCCTGAAGGGTGTCCCGGATCAGGTTGAGGGTCCCTGCTGGGGTGCCTGGCCAGCCTGGGTGAGGGGCTGATGGGTGTTTGCAGGCTGGTCACACCCTCTTCATGGTGGGGGTCCCCACTGGGGTGCCTAGCCAGCCTGGGTGAGGGGCTGATGGCTGTTTTCAGGCTGGTCACACCCCTTTTTAAGGGTGGGTGTCTCCCACTGGGGTGCCTGGCCAGCATGGGTGAGAGGGTTAATGGCTGTTTTCAGGCTGGTCAAGCCCCCCCCCCCAGTGGGGACCCTCACCCCATGGAGGTTTGGCCAGCATGGGTGAGGGACTGATGGCTGTTTTCAGGCTGGCCACACCCCCTTTAGGGTGGGGGGTCCCCACTGGGGTGCCTGGCCAGTCTGGGTGAGGGGCTGAGGGCCGTTTTCAGGCTGGCCAAGACCCCCGGCGACGGAAGCTCCCAGCCTCTCCCTTTTTTTTTTTAATTCTGGGATTTATTTACCTTCTATAATTGAAACTTTGTAGCCTTGAGAGGAGCTCAGAGCCGGCCAGGGTGGGTGGGAGGGAAGCTTGGCTTCCTCCATCGCCAGGGGCAACCCAAGCCTCCTGTTCACTCCAGCTCCATGGCCATGGCCATCTGAAAGCAGGTATCTGAGGTTTATTTACCTTCTATAATTGAAACTTTGTTGGTTTGAGTGGAGCTCAGAGCTGGCCGCGGCAGGCGGGAAGCTTGGTTTCCTCCATCATTGGGGCACCAAGCATCCTGCTTGCTCCAGCTCTGTGGCTGCCGGCCGCCATCTTGGTTGGGTTAATTTGCATATAGTCGCTCTAATTGGCTAGTGGGCATGACTTAAGCAAAGCAATGGTATGGTCAATTTGCATGTTTGTCTTTTATTAGTGTATATTAAACATACGGTAGTTCACGCCTGCCTTAGGCTGATATGAATGTGGATATTCTTGACCAAATATATCAGCATCTAATTGAATTGACCAGATAGCATTCTAGGATTCCTACATCATGAGTAAATTAATTTGTCTCATTCAAATATATGTGCTTTCATTTTTGATATGTACATGATAACCTGCATGGTATTTTATTGAAAAAGGAGATAAACGGCCAAAAATCATGTAGATCATTGAGTGATAAGGTTTGCACCTTAGGATAATAGTTCATCATTTTAGTGATAATGAACATCTTAAACTCCTGGGAGCTCTTACTTGCCTTTACCTCATATAAGGATTTTATCTCAGCTAATGCTTTGGACTCGTTGTTCATGATACCTGAGTTTATTTTATAGATTTTTTTTTCTCTTTTTATTTTTTAAAAAAATTAATAAAATTTAATTAAAGAAATTAAGTGGGAGGGGGGGATGGGGCAGAGAGAGAGAGAGACAAATATCGATGTGAAAGAGACACATGATTGGTTGCCTCCCGCACACACCCCAACCAGGGCGGGGGATCAAACTTGCAACCCAGTAATTGAACCTACACCATTTGGTGTGATGGCTGACATTCTAACCACCAAGAAACACTGGCCAGGTCTTATTTTATAGATTTTGACTTCACTGCATGCCAATTATGTATCCAACTCATTTTGCACAAAGATTTTTAAAATTATTTTCTGGAAGAGACGTATGTTGAAATTGCATTTTCTATATAATACTAGAGTCCTGGTGCAAGAAATTCGTGCACTGAATGGGTGTCCCTCAGCCCAGCCTGCACCCTCTCCAATCTGGGACCCCTTGTGGGCTGTCCAACTGCCGGTTTAGGCCCTATCACACAGGGATCCGGTTTAGGAGTTGGACATCCCTCTCACAATCCGGGACTGCTGGCTCCTCCCTCTCACAATCCGGGACTGCTGGCTCCTATCCACTTGCCTGCCTGCCTACCTGATTGCCCCTAACCGCTTCTGCCTGCCGGCCTGATTGACACCTAACTGCTCCGCTGCCGGCCCGATCGCTCTCAACTGCCCTCTCTTGCCAGCCATCTTGTGACAACATGGGGGTGGCCATCTTGTGACGACGTAGGGTGGCCATCTTGTGATGTGAGGGCATGAGGGTCAATTTGCATATTACCTCTTTATTATGTAGGATTAGGGTGGGGAGAATCATTTCTAAAATTTATTTTTTAACCTTAAAGTTACTTCTCTTTGTCTAATCATTATTCAGAAGACCAATAAGAAAGAGTACTATTCTTTAGCAAACTGCTAATTAGACTATGGCAGGATATTTTCAATAGCTGAATCACTTTTGGTATTTTGGTATAAATGTTTGCATTTGTTGTGTCTCCGTATAGTCTTATTGGAAAATTCTTGTTCTGGTCTTCCTGAACAAAATATATATTTTTTATATAAAAGAGAATTTTAAAAAATAATTGAAAAATAATTGTAAAATATTAAAATCATAAGGGAATCAACATTATGAATGCTGTTAACACTTTATGAGAGTATATGTCTTCATGTTCTGTTGCAAGATATAATTGAGTGCAAAAAAGACCAAAGCCTCAATAAAATTTGAGGCAAACTTGTTATCATGTATTTGAAATAAAGACATTTTTCTAGTTTAAAAAATAAAATCATATTTAAAAATACAAGAATATACAGATGATTGCAACATTTGTTCTTTTCTATAGGGTCTTTTTCATATCTTGGTGACTGCCATTTGAAGCAATGTGGTGGGAACTAAATTGGGCTAGTCACTATAACACTTTATGCAGGATTAGATAGACAAATAAAGTGTGGAAAAATCTGTTCTTAAATGTTTTTTATTAATGATAATAGCATTAGTTTTTAATTTATTAAAATCACTTGCAGTTAGCATTTTACATCTCCCATCACATTTGGACATTTCAATTTGCATAGATTTGAATGATTAATTTTAAGAAATTAAGCCACTGCTTTTTTTAAAAATGTATTTTATTATTTTATTTTTATTGATTAAGGTATTACATATGAGTCCTATTTCCCTCATTGCCCTCCCCGCCACTCATGCCCTCACCTCCCTGGTGTCTGTGTCCATTGGCTAGGCTTATATGCATGCATACAAGTCCTTTGGTTGATGTCTCCCCCTTACTCCCATCCTCCCCTACCTTCCCTCTGAGGTTTGCTTTTAACTTTCAACTTATATAAAGTATATTTCTGGCTAAATGTTGAAATAGACAAATCTAACAAATGCTTAGAGAAAAGGCAGAAGTATCTTGAAGTTTTTTCTTCTAAGTTGCTGTTTGAGAAAATATCAAATACGGAGGCAGGCATTTTAAAAATAAAGAAATCACTGCTTCAGTTCTTTTTAAAATACATACATAAATATGGTGTCCCCAAAAATATACACACACTTTAATAGCAGATAGCTCAATTTTGAAAATAAAATGTATTTTAACAAACATCACCTTTAAAATTACTCAAAGTGTGTGCATACATTTTTGGGGACACCCTATGTATAATAATATTTTTTAATACTCACATTTTTAAAAGGTGTCTACATATTTCAAATTGTTAGCTAAAATTAAGTAAATTAATAACATTATAAAGGGATGTTAAAAGAATAGCAATAATGTTAGCTACAATTTATTAAATATTTATTTAATATATAATGACAAGATCTGTGCTCGGCATTTGATATGGATTATTCCTAATACTAATAGGAATTGTGCAAGATAGATGGATTTAGCTTCATTTAAATTGTGGTAATTTAAACTTGGAATTTAAGTAATTTACCCAAGGAACACAGGAAAGGTGACTTCAAACTCAAGTCAGCATCTTCAAAAACCCATGTTTACCACTGTGTAATCTCAGAAGATGACATTAAATCATAATTAAACAGAACAGTCACTCTTTATCTTCCTTCTCCCATATTCTCCCATTCACATTAATTTAGGAAAATGATTGTAAGACTAAGATGAATCGAATGTTTTCCAACATGAGTACTTTGAGTTTTATTCAGAAATATGGGCAGAGTTCTCAGGGCAACATTTAATATCTTGTATGACCCAAAGGTATTCTAAACTCCCTAAGTTATACTGATGTGTGACTTCAGTCCTTGCCAAGATCTCTTTCTATGGACACCCAAGTTACAGAGGTGATGAGTAGAAGGTGATGAGTAGAAGGTGATGGTGATGGTAGTAATGTGGCTTCCAGGATGATCTACCAAGACTTACAGAGTAGCTCTCATATGAAAATCTAAATATTGGTTGCTATTTTAATTCAACCAAAAACCAAGGTAAAAAACTAGATTATTTAACTCATTACATTATTTGATAGCTTTAGGAAGCAAACCATGATTTTAAGGGTTGCAAGATGCTATGATAAAGAGCAAAAGGAAATTACAGATAGGTCTTAATTGTTTCTTATTTTTCAGAATAAGTGAGTAGCTATCTTTTTCCTCAGTAAGTTTTAAATGCAGTCCTAATTCAAAACAAGGTATAGATTACAACTCCTTCAGTATTATTCTCAAAATTTCTTACTGTGTCTTTCTTTTATCTTTTGATGAATAGAATATGATTAATAAAACATGAAAAGGTGAGTAGATGTTGTGTAGAATTATAAGAATTTGAAAATACAGAAGATCCTTTAATTTTTCTCTATCAAGTTATTTATTTAATTATTATTTAGATTCTGGTGAAGTTTTAGAGATGTAAAATGTGGTGAATATGTATTTTGTATATTGAGTTTAATACATTGGATTATATTCTGATTAAGCCTGTACAAATTAGGATCTCATTTTTTTTATCAGCAGAACTAGAAGTCTGGTGCATGAAATTTGTGCATGGGTAGGGTCCCTAGGTCTGGCCGGCGATCAGGGCCAACTTGTGGGGTGACTGGTGGGATGATTGGGGGGGCCACTGCTGACACCCGCCTTGGCCGGCTTGACACTGCCTGCTTGCCGGCCAGCCCCGACCCCACTGCTGCCACTGGTTGCCACACTCTGCAGGGCTACTGGTGGGTTGATTAGGGGGGGCCCCCACTGGCACCTGACTTGGTTGTCCTGGGACCTACGGGCTGGGGGCAGCTCCTGTGTTGAGCATCTGCCCCCTGGTAATTTGTGTGCATCATAGTGATCAGTCGTTCCACTGGTCATTCCACCGTTCAGTCGATTTGCATATTAGGCTTTTATTATATAGGATGATATCTTTAGAGAATATAAACCAGTATTAAAATGCTCACCAGCAAATCTGACACTGTTTTGCAGAATGAATTGCAAATGGACCCTAATCAACATAAACACCTATTTCTTGCTATGAATAAGATAGAAAATCAGTCTAGGAATATATTAGTCACAAACACTATTCTTTTAATTCAAACATGTCTTGTCTTTGTTTTTAACTGACAGCCTTCCTATCCTTTTTCCCTCACTAATTTTACAACCAGGCAGTTGAAAGGATCAATGCAGATCCCTGAGAATTTCCCAGTTGTATTTCTCAATAAAACTTTAGAGCTAAAAGCTTATGGAACCCCATGAGGGAAAATAAGGAAGCCCAAGGTTGCGGCACTGCACATGTGAAAAAAATTTTTTCTAAAATTATTCCTGTGGCTTCCTCAAATTCTCAGCTCCTCACTCATTGTAGGTGTTTGAAAGTCCCAGTTATCTGGTGACTTTCATGATTTATTGAAAAGCACTGTGGGGAGTATTGTGGTGTCCTCATAGTGTTATTTGGTACATAATGAATTAATGAACAGAGTAGCAAAGAGAATGGTTTTAATTTATAAAGAATGAATATAAATGGCTCAGAAATATCTAGTCATTAATATGAAAGCCATTTTTTTTTGCTTTACAGTAAACAGAAAAGACTAATCCAGAGATTTGATGACATTTTAAAAAATCAAAATGTTCACTTCAGTCTAGCTTTGGACTCTATATGAGGTATTACTTCTCTTCCCATATGAAATGCCTTCCCTACCCACTAGATCTCTTTTCTTGTAGGAGCTAGGAGATGGTAAGGCTGCTAGAAACTCTCACAAATGTTTCTTATGGTTTCTTTGGACTCAAACATATCTACAGAACTGCTACTAAGTAAACATAGATAAATAGATCATAGATAAAACCTCTTCATATGGGGTGAAAAAACAATCAATCTGTTTAAAAACTGCCATATCATATTTTGAAAGTATTGCCACTCTTTAATAGAAAAGTCTCTGTATAAAAATTGAGAACTCAATGAAAATGTATTAAATGGAATTCCATTCCAAATATTTCTTAATATAAAGCTAAATATAAGAATAGTATTCCTGATGCTACATTTCTCTTCCCCATAACAGAAAGAGTTGTTTCTCCTCTTCAACTAATTGTAATGGTTTTAAAAATAAGGGAGTAGGTGGATTCATTGGTTGCCATATGCATTTGCATAAACCTGACTAGGGACTCTATAAGTACATACTCCCATATACACACATGTAGAGGGAATATAAAACTTTTTGGAGGGAGCTAGGGGGTAAAATAAGCCTCGAGAGAACTTTCAAATGAGTAGAAAACATGAAGTAAAGCAAAATTATTAAAAATATGAAATTGAAATGAGGAGGTGTACTAGATGGACTATAAAACTAGAAGGCAAATTAAGACCATGTGAAGGAAGTAGGGCACCAAGACAGTGTCTGCTATGCCAATGTCATTGTTCTTGTCATACAGAAATTTGTTAAGTGCTGCAAAGTAAGGTTGACTAGCATGAAACGTTTTAATAATAAATCTAAGCACATATAAATAACTAATCAACAATGACATGCTCATCTAAATATTGTATGGTTGATATGAATTTTCAATGTTTTCTTTATAGATAAGCCCTCCCCCCATATTTCTTCAATATACTGCTGTAAAAATGTCCATGTTCTAGAGCAGCGGTTCTCAACCTGTGGGTCGCGACCCCTTTGGCGGTGGAATGACCCTTTCACAGGGGTCTCCTAAGACCATCCTGTATATCAGATATTTACATTACGATTCATAACAGTAGCAATATTACAGTTATGAAGTAGCAACGAAAATAATTTTATGGTTGGGTCACCACATGAGGAACTGTATTTAAAGGGCCAGAAGTTGAGAACCACTGTGAGGAAGCGAGACCAAGCTATTGGCTCTGACATGTATTCACTTTGTGACCTTCAGTCATACTCTATGAGTCTACTGCTAATCTAAAATGCATGGGTAAAAAATTCCAATATCATTAGGACTTTGTTAGTGAGAACTATATGAAGTATATAAAATGGTCACCAAGTATACCACCTGATACAAAAGGAGCACACTGTAATGTTAGCTAATATTTATTTTATGATACCTTAAACATTTCTTATAAGGTCACATGATTTTAAATTTGTAATATTTCCCTAGCACTTGTTTAAAGTTTATAAACTATTATATTTTTTATTCTTGTTAAAATGTATTTAAAATGTTTTTACTCTTGTTTTGATTTAATTCTTAATATTTAGTCCATGTTTTAAAATTTATCTTTATTGTTAAAAGTATTGCAGATGTACCCTCCCCCCCATCAACCCCTTTTACTTGCATCCACCACTCCTAGGTCTTTACCACACTAGGGTCTGTGTCCATGGCCTATGCATATATGCAGGTATGTTCCCTGGTTAATCTCGCCCTAACCCCCAACCCCTGCCTTCCTTCTGAGATTCATCAGTTTATTCTATGCTTCTATATCTCTGCATCTATTTTATTCATGAGTTTATTTTGTTCATTAGATTCCACATATGAGTGAGATCATGTGATACTATGTTTCTCTGACTGGCTTATTTCATTTAGCATAATATTCTCCAGGTCCCTCCATGCTGTCTCAAATGGTAAGGATCCTTCTTTTTTACAGCTGCCCAGTATTTCATGGTGTAAATGTATCACCGTTTTTATTCACTCATCTACTGATGGGCACTTCGGCTGTTTCCAGATCTCAGCTATTGTAAATTGTGCTGCTATGAACATAAGGGTGCATAGCAGTGTACTAGGATTTCCTTTTTTCTGTATCCTTGCCATTACTTGCCCTTTGTTGATTAGTTGATGACAGCCATTCTGACAGGTGTGAAGTGATACCTCATTGTTGTTTGAATTTGCATCTCTCTGATAGTTAGTGACTTTGAACATTTTTTCATATATCTCTTAGCCATCCTTTGCCCATTTTTAATTGGATTGTTTGTCTTCCTGTTGTTAAGTTGTATGTGTTCCTTATATATTTTGAAAATTAACCCATTATTAGATTTCTGATTGGCAAATATGTTCTCTCATGCAGTGGACTTCCTCTTCATTTTGTTAATGGTTTTTTTTTGCTGTGCAGAAGCTTTTTATTTTGATGTAGTCCTCTTTGTTTATTTTCTCCTTAGTTTGCCTTGCCCTAGGAGATTTGTCAGCAAACATATTGCTACCAGAGATGTCTGATATTTTGCTGCCTATGGTTTCTTCTAAGATTATTATACTTTCACAACTTACATTTAAGTATTTTATCCATTTTGAGTTTATTTTTGTGTATGGTGTAAGTTGTTGGTCTAATTTCATTTGTTGGTTTTTTTTGCATATAGCTCTCCAATTTTCCCCACACAATTTATTGAAGAGACTGTCTTGACTCTATTGTATGTTCTTGCCTCCTTTGCAAAATATTAATTGAGTGTAATGACTTGGGTCAATTTCTGGGTTCTCTATTCTATTCCATTGATCTTGTGCCAGTACCAGGCTGTTTTGATTATAAAGGCTTTGTAGTGTAACCTGATATCTGGTATTGTGATCCCTCCTATTTTGTTCTTCTGTTTCAAGATTGCTACAGCTACTCAGTGTCTTTTTTGGTACAATATAAATTTTTGGAATGTTTGTTCTAGATACGTGAAATATACTGGTGATATTTTAATAGGGATTGCATTGAATCTATAGATTGTTTTGGGTAGTATGGATATTTTGATGATGTTGATTCTACTGACCCATGAACATGGTATATTCTTCCATTTATTTATATCTTCCTCTATCTTTTTTTTTTCAACATCCTGTAGTTTTTTGAGTACAGGTCTTTTACCTTTTTGGTTAAGTTTATTCCTAAGTATCTTAATTATCTTTGCAACAGTAAATAGGAATTTTTTTCTTTTTTTTAAGTTTCTCTTTCTGAGAGTTAATTATTAGTGTATAAAAATGTCATCGATTTCTGGGTATTGATTTTGTATTCTGCTACATTGCCTAATTCATTTATTAAATCTAGTAGTTTTTTTGTTGGGTCTTTAGGGTTTTCAATATACATATTATGTCATCTGCAAATAATGACAGTTTACTTCTTCCTTTCCTATTAGGATGCCTTTTACTTTTTTTTTTTCCTATCTGATAGCTGTGGTTAGAATTTCCAGTACTAGTTTTAATAAGAGTGGTGAAAGTGGACATGCCTGTCTTGTTGCTGTTCTCAGGGGAAATGGTTTTAGGTTTTGCCCATTGAGTAGGATGTTGGCTGTAGGTTTGTAACATATGGCCTTTATCATGTTGAGGTGTGATCCCTCTATGCCTACTTTGCTGAGAGTTTTTTCAAAAAAGAGTGTTGAATTTCATTGAATGCTTTCTCTGTATCAATTGATATGATCACATGATTTTTATCTTCTAATTTTTTAATGTGATGTATCAAATTTATTTATTTGTGAATATTATACTGACCTTGCATCCTGTAATAAATCCCACTTGGTCATGGGGTATGATCTTTTTAATGTATTGCTGGATCCAATTTGCTAAAGTTTTGCTGAGGATTTTAGTGTCTGTGTTCATCAGGGATATTGGCCTGTAATTCTCTTTCTTTGTAGTGCCTTTTTCTGGTTTTGTAAGTAGACTAATACTAGCCTTGTAAAAAGAGCTTGGAAGTATTCTTTCCCCTTGGATTTTTTTGAATAGTTTGAGGAGGATAGGTGTTAGTTCTTCTTTAAATGTTTGGTAAATCTCTCCTGTGAATCCATCTGGACCGGAGCTTTTGTTTACTGGGAGTTTTTTGATTACTGCTTCAATTTCATCAGTTGTTATTGGCCTATTCAGGTTTTTTGATTCTTCCTGATTAATTCAGTTTTGGAAGATTGTATTTTTATAGGAATACTAGAGGCAAAGTGCACAAATTTGTGCACAGGTGGGGTCTCTCGGCCTGGCCAGCGATCAGGGCCCTTCAGGACTATCTCACCCAGTCCTGATCGGGACTGATCAGGGCCAGCCGGCCAGAAGGAGGGACCATGGGAGGTTGGCTGGCTGCAGAAGGTTGACTGTGGGAGCACACTGACCACCAGGGGGCAGCTCCTGCATTGAGAATCTGCCCCCTGGTGGTCAGTGTTCCCCATAGCTATCAGCCAGTCGTCTGGTCCTAACAGTTCCTTAGGCTTTTATATATATAGATGTCCATTTCATCCAGGTTTTTCAGCTTTTAGAATATAGTTATTCATAATATTTTTTATGATCCTTTGTATTTCTGGGGTCAGTTATTACTTTACTTCTTTTGTTTCTGATATTGTTTATTTGGGTCCTCTCTCTTTGTTTCTTGTTCATCAATCTTGTTTATCTTTTCAAATAATCAGTTTTTGGTTTCATTCATATTTTGTACTGCTTTTTTAGTCTCTATGTCATTTATTTCTGCTCTGATATTTATCATTTCCTTCCTTCTACTCATTCTAGGCTTTTCTTGTTCTCTTTCTAATTTTTTAAGTTGTATGGTTAGATAGTTCATTAGAAGCTTTTCTTGTTTTTTTAAGGTTGGCTTCCAATGTTATAAACTTTCTTCTCAGGACTGCTTTCACTGTATCCAATAGATTCTGGGTTGTTTTGTGTTTATTTTCATTTATATCCAGAATTATTTTTTATCTCTTCCTCGATCTATTTGTAACCCATTCATTGTTTAATAGCATGCTATTTAGCCTCCACATGTTTGAATGTTTTTGAGTGTTTTTATTGTAGTTAATTTCTAATTTCATGCCATTGTGATCCAAGAAGATTCTTGATATGATTTCAATTTTCGTGAACTTATAGAGTCTTATTTTGTGTCCTAACATGTGGTCTATCATTGAGAATGATCCATATACACTTGAAAAGAAAGTATATTCTGTAGCTTTGTGGTGAACTACTCGGTAAATATCCATTAAATCCATCTTTCTGGTGTGTAATTTATGATTTCTGTTTCCTTATTCATTTTTTTTTGTCTAGAAGATTTACCCAGTGACATCAGTGGGGTATTAAACTCCCTACTATGATTGTATTGCTGTCCCTCTATCCCTTAAACTCCTCCAGGACTTTTTAAAATATATTTTGGTGCTCTTGTATTGGATGTATATATGTTTACCAGAGTTATATCCTCCTGTTATATCAATCCCTTTAGTATTATGAAGTGGCCTTCTTTGTTTTTTGTTATGGTCTTCATTTTGAAGTCCATTTGATCAGATCCTAGTATTGTTACTCTTTTTTTTTTTCATTTCTATTTGCCTGAATTTTTTTCCATCCCTGCACTTTCATTCTGTGTGAGTCTTCTGTTCTGACAGCAATTATATGGGTCAAGTTTTTTTGTCTTTTCAGCTACCCTATGTTTTTTGATTGGAGAATTTAAGCCATTTACATTTAAGGTTATTCTTTATGCCACTGTTCTTCTCTTTATTTCTTCTTTTTTAAAAAATTTTGTTTTATTGCTTAAAGTATTACAAAGAGTTTTACATATATCTCATTTTTTTTCCTCCTTGACCTTCCCCAGGCCTCCCCTATCCCCTAGTGTCTCGTGTCCATTGGTGATGCTTATATGCATGCATACAAGTCCTTCAGTTGATCTCTTACCACCGCCCCCCCGCTTTCCGCTGTAGTTTGACAGTCTGTTCAATGCTGCTCTGCCTCTGTATCTATTTTTGTTCATCAATTTATAATGGTCTTTATTATCCATAAATGAATGAGATCATGTGGTATTTTTCTTTCATTGACTGGCTTATTTCACTTAGCATAATGCTCTCCAGTTCCATCCATGCTATTGCAAATGGTAAGAGTTCTTTCTTTTTTACAGAAGCATAGTATTCCATTGTGTACCACAGTTTTCTAATCCATTCATCTGCTGATGGGCACTTAGGCTGTTTCCAAATCTTAGCTATTGTAACTTGTGCTGCTAAAACATAGGAGTGCATATATCCTTTCTGATTGGTGTTTCTGGTTTCTTGGGATATATTCCTAGAAGTAGGATCACTGGGTCAAATGGGAGTTCCATTTTTAACTTTTTGAGGAAACTCCATACTGTCTTCCACAGTAGCTACATCAGCCTGCATTCCCACTAGCAGTGCAAGAGGGTTCCATTTTCTCCTCATCCTCTCCAGCACTTGTCGTTTGTTGATTTGTTGAAGATAGCCATTCTGACAGGTGTGAGGTGGTATCTCATTGTTGTTTTGATTTGCATTTCTCAGATGATTAGTGACTTTGAGCATGTTTTCATGTCTCTTGGCTTCCTGAATGTCCTCTTTTGAAAAGTTTCTATTTAGGTCCTTTGCCCATTTATTGATTGGATTGTTTATCTTCCTTTTGTTAAGTTGTATGAGTTCCCTATAAATGTTGGAGATTAAACCCTTATCGGTGATAACATTGGCAAATATGTTCTCCCATGCAGTGGGCTTTCTTGTTGTTTTGTTGATGGTTTCTTTTGCTGTGCAGAAGCTTTTTATTTTGATGTAGTCCCATTTGTTTATTTTCTCTTTAGTTTCCAATGCCCTAGGAGCTTTATCAGTGAAGAAATTGCTTCGGCATATGTCTGATATTTTGTTGCCTTTGGATTCCTCTAGTATTTTTATGGTTTCCCGTCTTACATTTAAGTCCTTCATCCATTTTGAGTTTATTTTTGTGTATGATGTAAATTGGTAGTCTAGTTTCATTTTTTTTATGTATCTGTCCAATTTTTCCAACACCATTTGTTGACGAGACTGTCTTGACTCCATTGTATGCTCTTGCCTCCTTTGTCAAATATTAATTGAGCACAGTGATTTGGGTCAATTTCTGGGTACTCTATTCTATCCCATTGGTCTGTATGTTGATTTCCAGTTTTTTGTTGATTTTGATTCTACTGGCTTTGAAGAGACTTTGCCTGTGACCCAATATATGGTCTATCTTTGAAAATGACCCATGTGCACTTGAGAAGAATGTATATTCTGTGACTTTGGGGTAAAATGTTCTGAAGATGTCAATTAATTCCATCTGATCTAGTGAGTCATTTCGGATTGATGTTTCTTTGCTGATTTTTTGTTTAGAGCATTTGTCCAATGGTGATAGTGGGGTATTAAAGTCCCCTAGTATGATTGTATTGCTATCAATCTCTCCGTTGATATCCTCCAGAAGTTTTTTTTATGTGTTTGGGTGCTCCTGTATTGGGTGCGTATATGTTTACCAGAATTATTTCTTCTTGTTGGATTGCTCCCTTTAGTATTATGAAGTGGCCTTCATTATCTCTTTCTATGTCCTTCACTTTGAGATCTAATTTGTCAGATATAAGTATTGCTACCCCAGCTTTTTTTTTCATTTCCATTCGCCTGAAAAACCTTTCTCCATCCCTTCATCATCAGTCTGTGTGCGTCTTTTTTTCTGAGGTGGGTTTCCTGTAGACAGCAGATATATGGGTCATGTTTTCTTATCCACTCAGTTACCCTATGTCTTTTGATTGGGGCATTTAATCCATTTACACTTAAAGTTAGTATTGATAGATACTTGTTTGTCGCCATTTTTATTCTTTACCCCTGTGTTCCTTCCTCGTTTTCTATTTTTTCTTTTTATAGCAGACCCTTTAGCATTTCTTGCATTGCTGGTTTGGTGGTAATAAACTCTGTGTGTGGTCCTGAATATTACTCTGCCCCTGGCTGCGCAGATATCCTCACATGCAGTCCATTAAGATCAGCTGGAAACCTGAAATTTCCATCAGCTCTCCTGTGTGGGGGAACCTCTAGTCATGTTCCTTAGATAGTGGGGCAGACAGCCCCTCCCCCAATCCAGTCACTGATGCTTCCTAAGGTTGTTCAAAGGCTTGGCTCTGCTGTTCTTTCCTCTGCAAAAGTCAAAAGGCAGGGCTTGGTAGGCAGGGCTCCTGAGGGTAGGGCTGTCTGTATCAGCTAGGGTGGGGTATTTTTCTTTTTTCTGAGCTGTGGCTTTTGGGAGCAGCTATCCCCTCTTAGGAATAATAGCCTTTTCAGTTTGGGGCATACGCCGGAATGCAGGTCTCCTGGCTACTGCTTTCCCATGTCTCTTCATAATGCTTCCCACACTAGCCTCTCTTTTTAGGCACCTTAAATCCCCACAACCCTTCCTGCACCAAAGCCTCGGGTGAGTAGCTACAAATAAAACTCCTGTGTTCTGGGTTTAAAAAACAGACATCCTCTCCCCCGACCCAGAAACTAAGGCTTTCTCTCCAACCAGCTCCAGTCTACTGACTCCAGACTCCCCGGTGGCCAACAGCCCTGCTGCCTTTCATGGCTGGATGTTAAGTGGGCCTCTGGTCTCGGCTCTGGGTCTCAGGGCTATGGGTCCCAGCCTGGGTCCAGGCCTCTATCTTCTGAGGGAACAGAGCCTCCCATATCCCAGAGCTCCCTCCTCCCTCTTAGCCCCTATCACAGCCTCATCCTTCCTACCAGTTCCAGGTGTTTTCTGTCCTCCATTGATATATGTCTCCTTTTCAGTTGGACCTTGGTAATTCCTGGTGTATGTTCCCCACTTTAATTTTATTTCCAGTCTGGCTCTGGGAAGAGGTTGAAGAAAGGTCTGCCTATTTGGCTACCATTTTTTTTCCTCCCAAATGCTATAGTCCATTTGTCTTATTTTTTCATTCTGTAACATCATCATTTCATTTCTTCCATTTCCTTAAAAAAAAAACAAAACACAACAACAACAACAAAAACCCTTCATAACTGTTTTGGAGGTACTGTTGTATTTCTTTAAACTTGTTAGATTTTAATTTTTGTGCACTGATTTTATTTTTGTTAGTATTTTATTTTGCAGTGTTTATTTTTTACTGTAAAGATTTGTTTGTTTGTTAATTCTCACCCAAGGATATTTTTCCATTGAGTTTTAGAAAGAGTGGGAGGCGGAGAGACAGAGAGAAATACTGATGTGAGAGAGACACATTGATTGGTTTCCTCCTGCACATGCCCTGACCTGGACCGAAGATCCAAGTATGCAACCCAGGTATGTGCCCTTGACCAGAATTGAACCTGTGACCAATGCTCTAGCCCAGTGGTCGGCAAACTGAGGCTCGCAAGCCACATATGGCTCTTTGGTCCCTTGAGTGTGGCTCTTCCACAAAATATTGACTTCTGTGCATGGGCCAGGAAGTTTCAATCACACTGTACATGGGCGCCCGCACGTGGTATTTTGTGGAAGAGCCACACTCAAGAGGCCAAAGAACCGCATGTGGCTCGCGAGCTGCAGTTTGCCGACCACTGCTCTAGCCAAAACAGCTAGGGCTATAAATACTTTTGAACTTACTGTTTATTATCAAAATTTACGCAAATTCTCTCAGTAGAGATATAGGAGTAAAAGATTTAGGGATGATGAATTTTAAAGACCTAATTCCCCCATCCCATCTAATCCCTGAAACTCTATGTTTATTTCTCAGTTATATATACCTTGTGCAAGCCAGCAAAGAAAACAAAATAGGATATCTGATAGAAAATTTTCTAGTTACTTCAAGATCTGTTCTGAAGATTCATGATATGTTCAGTCCATATAGGCCACATAAATGGCTATAGTGTTGTGTTTATTTTTTAATATGTTTTTATTGATTTCAGAGAGAGGAAGGGAGAGGGAAAGATAACATCAATGATGAGAGAGAACTATTGATTGGCTGCCTCCCCCACACCCCCTACCAGGGATTGAGCCCTCAACCCAGGCATGTGCCCTGACTGGGAATCAAACCGGTGATCTCCTGGTTTATGGGTTGACACTAAACCACTGAACCTCACTAGCCAGGTAGTGTTGTATTTTATCATTATTCACCATCCAATATCTTTATTGGTATCTCTGTGCTTCGAAATCTATCTGATAGTTGCTAGAAGGGAGGGCAGTTGGAAGTCTGGATAAAAAAGTGAAGGGATTAAGAAGTACAAATTGGTAGTTATAAAATAGTCACAGGGATGTTGGGTGCAGCAGAGAAACTATAGTCAATAGTATTGTTATGGCTACGTGTGGTGCCAGGTGGGTAGTTGAGATACTGGGTGTGGGGGGATCACTTTGTAAATTATATGGTTGCTAGCCACTATGCTGTATACCTGAAACTAGTATAAAATAATACTGAATGTAAACTCTAATTGAAAAATAAAACTAAAAAAAAAATCTATCTGATATAGAAAGACCATAGATTTTGAGTATCTTCCCTTATTAAACAGCACTTTGAGAATCTGTATATAAGTGGAAGAACTGCTTTTCCAGAAGATTCCCATGATTGCTGGGCTCATTAGTTCCACAATTAATGGAGAAGGGGTCTCAACTTCACTGCTGACCATAGGCCCATACTATGAAGAGCTCTGAAAATATGGGTAATAGAAATCAGGATTCTTCTCTTTCTCCATGAGGAAACTGGGAAATATCTGTCCTATTATTTCATAAATAATTTAATTAAACTTTCTTTCTAGCACTTATTTGTGAAATTTCCCAAAGCTGAGCTCTGCTGAAGGTCTGGCTCTTCAGATATTTTCTAATTGATTCTTCTTACCATTTTTCACTTTGATCTTTGGTAACCTGAGAGAGAGCAATGATAAATTGTCTTGCATATACATGAGTTTAATTCAGTTCCCTTTTATGCTGAATGTAACATTTTGTCTTAGTATCTATGAAGTGTATTTTGTAATATTATATAACTTTTAGTTTGTATGATTAACTTTATTTAAAATAAAAATGTCTCCCAAACTCCCAAATAATTTGTTCTTTGTCTCTTGCTAAGTATTTATTTTCAGTTTGGAAGCACTTGATATATAATTTAAATCATTTATTTTTCTCTCTTTTAAAATATATATAATTAGAATTAAAGTAGAAAAATGAGCAATTTAAGAGTTTTAAAATCTCTGCAATGACGTAGACAAAATAGCAAATGTAGATAAGAAAAATAATTAAAATGCACACACCAAACACTACATATACAGATTGTAAATAATTGGTGTATATCATTGGAGTTTATTTTTATGCAATGTAAAATATTACTTTAAATACATTAGTAAAATAATATAAAGTTTCATATACACTGTAGGTTTTATGTATTATATAGATAGTTAAATTTCTTATATTGGAATATTTTATTTTGAGTCTTCTGCTGATCATGTTGCTCTGATTATTTTTAATATAAGTGCTTAAATTTTTACTATAGGATGTTTGAATTCTCTAAAGAAATGTCTAGCTACTATTTATTCTACTAAAAAAACATTTTCCCAATACATCTACCATGTATACAATCAGTATTTCAGTTTATAACTCCTATTACATAGTTTATAATGAAAAAAATCAGATGTGACTATAAGCATTATGATTTACTTCAAGTTTATTTCTGTTATATAAACCTTTGATGTGTTTGTGGAAATTTGTGGGGTTTTGAAAAAAAAACCTGTCCATATTTTACACTTTTTGGTGCCCTCAAAACACTGCTCTGGTATAAGGATCACAATTGTCAGACTTGGTCTCCTCAGTTTTTTCTAGGAGACATTTAATCCACTTCCAAAATTTAAAAAATTGGGAGATTTCTCAGAAATATGGATTTCTATTTTTCTCACAAAATTTAGAATTCTCACAATACAAGCAACATTTGACCATGAGTTGTAACTGCTACATAAATGAAGGCATGAGCTCCACAGTTCACTACATTCTCTACTACTCCTTATTGTAAACCCAAAACAACCTGCTTTGGCCTTTTATGATTGATAACTGTGTGGACATTGTATGCATTTAAATTGGAAATCCAGCTTTATTGCTTTTTCTTGTCTTTCACCATCAGCATCCATCTTGTGAAGCAATCATCTTATTCCCTCAGGTTTACCATATTTTGTCACACCTGGTTAAACAGGTGTTTAACTGTAACATGCTCACTGTATCAGGGTTGCAAATGCACTTATAACTCATCTGATTTTTTTTATAAAGATGCATGAGTGTCCTTTATTTTCTAATTAGAAGCATCTAATGAAGTATGATTATGATTATCATGGTAAGTGTACCTGAAATATATCAGCTTATTGGTTGTATTAAATTATACTCCTCATGTGATTTGAAAGTAAGATATAGTGAATGCCTAGCTTTGGTTCATGCTCATAAATGTACCATCAAATGTATACTGCTTTACCTTATGGCTGGTTTACTGATAAATAGCAGGGTGTAATGATAGATGGCAGCTTTCCACTTGCATGAGGATCACCCTGGCCATTAGATTCCAACAATGCCTAAAATAAAGCTAAGCAGTAAAAAGGGTTGAACTGGTTTCAGAAAAATTCTGGGGAATTAATAACTCTGGAAAAGCTATTATGAAACAAATATCATACATGGAAAACAGCATTTTTATAAAAAAATAGTAGATAAAATATTAAATAGTGGAAGTAATGAGTTTGGAGCAAGAATATGTGGGATTTAATTCCTTACACTAGTGATATTTAGCTGTTTAATATGTTCATATTAACCTAGATAAATTAGTTAACCTCTTTGAGAACTATGCTTAAAATATATTTGAGATGCACATACATGTATTTGTGTATGTGTGTGTGTATATTTATACATACATATACTAGTCATAAAATAAACAGTATCATTACACATTACACATTCTTCTCAAGTACGCATAGAGCTAGAATAGATCACATATTAGGCCACAAAATGTCTCAAATAAATTTAAGAAGGCTGAAATCATAATAAGCTTCCTTTCTGAATACAATGATATGAACCTAAAAGTCAATTATAAGAAGAAAACTGGGACAAACACAAACATGTGGAGATTAAACAAACCAAAAGTGGAACAAAGAAATAAAAGAAGAAAAAAATATCTTAAGACAAATGAAAATTAAAACACAAAATTTCAAAATCTATAGGGCATAGGTAGGCCTATAAGAGGGAAGTTTATAATTCTACAGGCCTACCTCAAGAAACAAGAACATTTTCAAATTGAAAAATAAGTAAACCTTACACCTAAAGGTACTAGAAAAATAAGAACAAACTGCTAAATTAGTAGAAGGAAGGGAATAATAAAGCACACACAGGAAATAGAGAATAAAAAGACAACAGAAATGATTAATGAGACTAAAAGTTGTTTGTAAGTTTTTTTGTGTTTTTTTTTAAGATGAAGAAAATTGGTGCTCCTAGAGCAATGTAAATTAAAGAGAAAATAAACAAATGAGACTACATCAAAATATAAAGCTTTTGCACAGCAAAAGAAACCATCAACAAAACAAGAAGAAAGTCCACTGCAAGGGAGAACATATTTGTCAATGTTATCACCGATAAGGGTTTAATCTCCAACATTTACAGGGAACTCATACACTTAACAAAAGGAAGATAAACAACCCAATCAAAAAATGGGCAATGGGCCTAAATAGATACTTTCCGAAAGAAGACTGAAGGAAGGCCAAGAGACATATGAAAACATGATCAAAGTCACTAATCATCTGAGAGATGCAAATCAAAATGACAATGCAGTACCATCTCACACCTGTCAGAATGGCTATCATCAACAAGTCAACAAACAGCAAGCACTGGTGAGGATGTGGAGAAAAAGGAACCCTAGTGCACTGCTGGTGGGAATGCAGACTGGTGCAGCCACTGTGGAAAACAGTATGGAGTTTCCTCAAAAAACTAAAAATGGAACTCCCATTTGACCCTGTGATCCCACTTCTAGGAATGTATCCCAAGAAACACCAATCAGAAAGGATATATGCACCCCTATGTTCATAGCAGCACAATTCACCATAGCTAAGATTTGGAAACAGCCTAAGTGCCCATCAGCAGATGAGTGGATTAAAAAACGGTGGTAC
Source organism: Myotis lucifugus (assembly GCF_000147115.1). NCBI lineage: Eukaryota > Metazoa > Chordata > Mammalia > Chiroptera > Vespertilionidae > Myotis > Myotis lucifugus. The sequence continues at coordinate 3,298,550 of NW_005871129.1, forward strand.
ATATACACAATGGAATACTATGCTTCGGCAAAAAAGAAGGAATTCTTACCATTTGCAACAGCATGGATGGAACTGGAGAGCATTATGCTAAGCGAAATAAGCCAGTCAGAGAAAGATAAATATCACATGATCTCACTCATTTATAGAATAAAATGAACAACATAAACTGATGAACAAAAACAGATCCAGAGACAGAGAAGCATCAATCAGACCGTCAAACCTCAGAGGGAAGGCAGGGGAGGGTGGGGGTAAGGGGGAGAGATCAATCAAAGGACTTGTGTGCATGCATATAAGCCTAACCGATGGACACAGACAACAGGGGGATAAGGACACATATGTAATACTTTAATCAATAAAGAAAAAATAATTTAAACAAAAGAAAAAAAAGAAAGAAAATTGATAATCCTTTAGCTAGATTTATCAAGACAAAAAGAGCGAGAGCCCAAGTTAATAAAGTCAGAAATGAAAGAGGGGAAGTGACACCTGGTACCATAGAAATACCAAGGATTATCAGAGAATATTTTGAACATTTGTACCTCAACAAATTAGACAACCTAGAAAAAATGGATACATTCCTTGAAACATACAAGATTAAATCAGAAGAAACAGAAAATCTGAACATACTCATTACCAGTAACAAAATTGAATCAGTAATAAAAAATTCCCAACAAATAAAAGTCCAGGATCAAATGTCTTTGTAGCTCAGTTTTACTAAACATTTAAAAAGAATTTATATCTATCCTTCTTAAATTATTACAAAAAATGGAAAAGAAAGGAATTCTTCCAAACTCATTCAATGAGCATTACATTTATAACAACACTAGAAAAAGACACTCCAAAAAATTTAAAACTACAGACCAATATTTCTGATAAACATCAATGCAAAAATTCTCAATAAAATATTAGCAAACTCAATTCAAAAAACATTAAAAAGATTATATACCATGATCAAGTGGAATTTATTCCAGAGATACAAGCATGGTTTGATAGCCACAAATCAATCAATGTAATATACCACATTAACAAAACAAAGAATAAAAATCATATCAGCATAACACATGCAGAACATGGCAAAATTCAGTTTCATTTATGATAAAACCCTCACCAAAGTGAGTATAGAGGGAATATAACTTAAATTTGAAAGTATACCTACCATTTGACCCAATAATTCCATCCTTGGACGTTTGTCTGAAGAAAATGGGAACACTAATCAAAAAGATATATTCACCCCATGTTCATTGTAGCATTATTTACACTATCCAAGACATGGCAGCAACCGAGGTAGCTATGAATGTGTGAATGGATAAAGAAGATGTGGTATATCTATATCTCTACCTATCTATCTATCTATCTATCTATCTATCTATCTATCTATCTATAAAAGCCTAAGAAACCAAATGACCAAAAGACCAGTCAACTGGTTGCTATGATGCACACTGACCACCAGAGGGCAGACGCTCAACACAGCAGCTGCCCCCTGGTGGTCAGTATGCTCCCACAGCCAACCTCCCATGGCCCCTCCCCCCAGCCAACCTCCCACGACCCTGATGGCCGGCCAGGCCGAAGGACCCCACTTGTGCATGAATTCATGCACCGGGCCTCTAGTATATTATAATACATATGGAACATTATATATGGACTATTAATGCACCATAAAAAAGAATTAAATATTGTCACTTGAGACAACATGAATAGACCTAAATGGTATTATGATAAGTGAAATAAGTCAGACAAATACTGTATAATTTTACTTACATTTGGATTCTGAAAAACTAACCAAACAAACACACAGAAGAAGTCTCATAGAGACAGAGAACAAAAGCTGGAGAAAGGCCAAAAAGGTAAAGGGGATTGAGAGGTACAAACTTCTTATAAAGTAAAGAAGTCGTGGGGATGTAATGTACAGCATATGGAATACAGGCAATAATATCAAATGACTTTGTATGGTGACAGATAATTACTAGATTTATCATGATGATCATGTCTTAAGGTGTATATAATGTTAAATCACTATATTGTTACAATTGAAACTAATAAAATAATGCATGATAACTATATTTAATTTATAAGTCAATAACATTTTGGAAAGAATACATTGGGGAGGCTTCTAAATTACACAATTTTGTTTTATAATTTTTACTCTATCACTACTTAACAAGAATTCTTGGTATGTCATAGATTTATTAAATAGCAAGTTCTATATCTTTAAAATAAAGTGGGTTGGAGGTTATGGGGAAGTGCAAGGAAAATATAAGTTTCTGTGATAAGAGACTAAGCAGCAGATAATAGCACCAGTTCCTCTTTAAAAACTAGAAATTTATCCAAAAGTCATAAGAAACTGGAAATATTTTCAAATTGATGTTATTAGTAATGTAATTTAACAGTTACTGGCTAGACTGTCAAAGATACTTTAGATTGCACTTAAAAACAAAATACTTTGCAGAAGGCAAAGCAAGAAGCCGACTAAGTAAGTAGTAGTTGAAACAAAGTGGCAAATGGTGAAAATGTGAGTACTATTAAAAGATTTAAACTACTGGACTTGATTAAATGTAGGAGGACAAGGCATGGGAGAAATAAGATCAGATTCACAGGTTTTTCTTTTGTTTATTTCTGTGTTGTTTTTTTGAGGGTTGAATGGTTTTATGATTCACTGAGATGAAAAATATAAGAGGAGGAAGAACATGATTTAGAAACACATAACATTTTTCTTAATTACCTCAACAAACTAGTAATTCCAGTTTGATATCTTAGTTACATTTTCTTCTTAAATGATGTTCTGATATTTGTTACACTGGTCCAATAGAGCCAATCAATTTAGATCTCTAAGGGACCAGTGATATTATATTTATGATTTACAAAAATCTTCATGAATGAAGACGAGAGCCTCTTAGGAACTGAGTGGTTTAAACTAAATACACTAATTTCACAGCTGATGACTTGAATAATCTAACCAAGCTCTTTATGACAGCCTCTTGTTCAACATTTCAAGGGGATTCTATAACTAAAATAGATTTTCCAGAGGCAAGTCATCAGTCTTTCAGTTATGCATGGCTCTAATCTGGGGAGGGAATCTGATAAACAGAACATGAGATTGAAAATGATACATGAAATAGAGTGTTCAAAATGGACTGAAAAGTGAAAGGGATGATGAGATCGATTGTTCATCCTGGTTACTGATTTATTTCCCTGCCTGAAGAACCACATTCTGATAGAGGTCTTTTAATTTTTCTTTCAGTATAGTTCTACTGGCCACCTTAGTCTACACTCATCCACACCCAATACAAAAGCAATTTTGTTTGTTCTAATTCTACTTGTGAGAAAAAAACAGTTCATCTTATCTAATTTCTAATTTTCTTTCTGCCTCCTGCTCCATGTGTTCCACGCATACCTGAAGATAAGGGGCCCCTAGTGCAGTAAATGACTGCAAAGAAAGTGTGAGGTTAATAGAGGGAGGCAATGTGTCACAATGCAAAGTGTGGAACTCAGCATCAGTCCTAGCTGAGTTCCAATATAGGGTCTAGATCAGTAATATTCAATTGCTGTGCCAGAAGAATTTTTAAAACATGCACTATCTGACCACTTAGGGCCACTGACCTCTTTTTCCTTATATTGTCAAATAAAATAATGACAACAAGCAAACACAATAGCCATCTGTGTGCATGAATCAAAATTATACCTATTTTTTTTCTGATCATTAAAAATATATATTTTGGTGTACCACAGCATTTTAGTAATTAGTTTATGTGTGCCATGAGATGGAAAAGTTTGAAAGTCATTGTTCTAGATCTTAGTGGCTGTGTGAAGGTAATCATTAACATTGGTGTTCTCGTGAGTAAAGTTAAATTAAACTATTTATATAAAGGCTAATATACTAAGTGTCCGACCTTCCAACTGTCTGACCAGTTGCTATGACATGCACTGACCACCAGGAGGCAGATGCTCAACACTGGAGCTGTCATGACGTGCACAGAGAAGCGGCACCGCGGACCTGGCCCCACAAAGCAACACTTGGCTTCCCCCAGTGGGACACAGGCCCCACCACCACCCTGGAGCAACAGTCCACCAAATCGCAGCTGATGCTGCTAAGACCCCATGGCACAAAATGTGGCCCACAGCCCAGCCCAGCCCAGCCAGGAAACCGTGGCTGTGAGTGCTGGGTAATGACATTACCTAACAATGCCCGCTTTCTCTGCCTAGCAATGACTAGCCTCCTTGCAGTTTCTTCAGCCCAGGAACACAACTTACTTTATAGCCAGGTGCAAACATTTCACACTTTAACCAAATGTCTGTGAAGCATTTTCCCCTGCCTCATCTCATTTGATCCTCACAGAAGTCCTGGAGTAGGTAGATAGGAGACTCAATGGAATCCTATTTTCTTTTAATTAGCCAGAAAACAGAGATTTAGAAAGCTTATAAACTTGACCCAACTTAAAAGAAGTAAGAAATGGTGTACCTTGAAAATGACTTCAGGTTTTTTCACTGCACAGATTATAGTCAAACACTGCTGCAGTTAAATATTTTACCTTTTGTTCTCCCTGCATGATCTACAATAATAACCTGCTTCATGTTGATATTACTGCTGTGTTGCTGACAATTACCTAAAAGAGAAGTTGCGGTGCTTCACTGGGCTGGAAAAAGTTTAGCTACATCTGAAGGCAGGTCTAATTAAGCAAGTTTATCTATATATATATAAAAGGCTAAATTGACTCGTGCATGCGCAATACATATAAAGCTCTTGCTGGCGCCAGTCGCATGTGTGTGTATCAATCTGTCATTGTCGATTGTGAATTTGGTTGACACTTCTATTATAGAGAAAGGGCAAATAGCAATATTAAAATATTTCTTCTAATTAATTTCCTTTCATTGTGCACAAATTTGTGCACCAGGTCTCGAGTATTAAATAAATCTTAAAATTAGTAGGTTGGTGAAATTAAATGAATATCTTACATTTAATTATATTAAAGTGAAAAATAATCTAATTGGAACATTTATAACATAATTGTTGGGCTAACAAAATTCTAAGTCAATGTTTTGAAAAATTTATTGTTTATCACAATATTAATATCATTGTGTTTTTACTTAATTTTCACTTTTTTATATAAAGTATGACTGACTTAGTTTAGAACCTTACTTTTAAATGCCATTTTTGAAGAAGAACATTCTGATAGAGGCCTTTTAATCTTTCTTAACAATACAGGGAAATTGTTAAAGGGTGTATTAATAAAGATCATTGATGCCCTAGCTGGTTTGGCTCAGTGGATAGAGCATCGGCCTGTGGACTGAAGGGTCCCAGATTCAATTCCAGTCAAGGACATATGCCTGAGTTGCGGGCTCAATCCCCAGTGGGGGGCATGTAGGAGGCAGCTGACCAGTGATTCTCGCTCATCATTAATGTTTCTATCTCTCTCTTCCTCTCCCTTCCTCCCTGAAATCAATAAAAATATATAAGAAAAAAATAAAGATCATTGATGATCAAAATTACTCAAGATCTAAAAAGTTTAACAATTAATGTTATTTTTAACTCTAATTTTAAGAATAATTTTCTAGGTTTAATACATAAGTGAGCTTTGATATGTACTTTGTTTAAAAATACTGAATAAGATGTAGAAAATTACTTAAAAATTGAAGAGTTGTTACATTAATTATATTCAAATTTATTTTTCTAATTTCTATCAAATATATTATGTCTACTATACACTTTCTATAAAAACTATGTTGAATTTGTGTATATTTCTTTGTGTGGGCTCATATCTATCATATCTATATGTGGGGGAAGAAATTCCCTTTTTTACCAAAATATGTGTGCACTTTCTATTTCTGCTAGTATAATTCAAAAACTTGAAAACATACTAGTAATATGCTTTAAGTTTGAAGTGCTTCATGTAAGAAATATGCCTCTGATTTATCATCATAGATACAGCATGTGGCCAGGCAGCAGCTGAATTTCCCCAGAGCAAATAGGCAGTGGGGGTGGAAAGAGAGAATGAGAGCTGTACACGTGGCTGATAGCACATGTCCTAGACAAAGGGAGGTGGAGGCAACTAGAGAAGGACCCAGCCCCAACATTTTTTTTAATAACCCAAGGGGAGACAGCAGACCTAGGCGACCTATTAGGAAACAGGTGATCAAATCGTACTCAGCCAATGAGGAACTAGAGGAGGGTCTTACAAAATAGGCTATGATCCTTGCCCCATGTGTGTTCCTGTAAAATGGGTGCCTGTTCTCGAGAGTGTTATTAAAAGTCTCATTTTTGCCATGCTTCTGTTTCCTAGTCCATCATTTGAAATCTGGACAAGTGAGCTATTTTTTACATTCATGATGCTATAATGAGTTATGTTTTGGAAGTTATTATTTTTATATTCTCATCATCTGTTTCTCAGTAGTGCTTCCTAAGAAATGGCTATTAAAGAAAGAAAACACACACAGGAGAAAAGATTAGTTAAAAAGTAACACCCTGGCCAGGTTGCTCAGTTGGCTGGAGCATCATCCCAAAATGCCAAGGTCGGGGGTTCAATCCCCCATCAGGGACATATGCAAGGAATCAACCAATAAATGCATAAGTAAGTGGAATAACAAGTCAATGCTTCTCTCTCTCCCTTTCTCTCTTTCAAATTAAATTTTTAAAAAGTAACAAAAATCACAAAAAAATTCTTCAAACTGGATGTAAATAAATCCCCAGAACCAGATAGAATTTCCCCCAAGAGATTTGAAAGAACTCATGGGTGAAATTGTGAAACTGTTAGCTAAAGTGCATTACCTGTTGGAGCAAAAACTGCAGTGTTGATGAATAAAAAGCCTCGAATGTGACTGATATCTAGAAGACACCACATACACAATTGTTGAGATTTGATTCTTGTTCAAGCTGATGGAATAAATGATGGGTTTTTATGTTTTGCAGAACCAATTTGAATTCTATAATCAAAGATATACCTTACTCAACCTTTTAATTTTAAATTAATTTATGTAGAATTTCAAAAGTCTTTTGACATGCTCTTCTGCCAAAGATTATGAAATATTTCTATTAGGGGCATTTTTATCATTTGTATTCCTTAGAGACAGGATTTACAAAAGAGTTCATACATCTAGATGACAAAATGTCAACCATGAGGCTTCACTGTAAATCATGTTTTCTTGTGTTATCTCTATTTTTAAACATTAATAAAAAAATAGGTTACAAATAGTAAAGCTCCCAGGTATAAAATAACTTAAAAAGTTTTGGAGATTAGATGACAGATTTAATGTTATAAAAGTCATTGTCAAATGTGTTTACACACATGCATGTGCATACACACACACACACACACACACACACAGAAGAACTAAAATCTCACACTGAAATAAGTGCTATTGAAGGCTAAAAATATAGACTCAAAAACAATAAAATTATTCCTGAATTAGTTTTTAAACAAAGTTGGGGATGCTTGAAAATTCTTAAACCTTGTAAACCTTGTAATTTCCCTGGGCGAGATGAATAATTGATGAGAAACAGGACACCATTAAGAAATTTATTTATATGGTCATCCACATATATATAAAAGTCTAACTGACCCTTACTGCGGAAACCACCAAACGACCAGAATCACTGGTCGCTATGAAGCACACTGACCACCCAGATCTCCTGATCGGGGCCTTCTGGCCAACCTCCTGGTCCTTCCCCCTGGCCATCAGGTGCTGATCTCGCGATGGGAAATGGGGACTCAGGGGTGGGTGGCAGCAGACGTGGGCAGCGCCAGGCCAAGGCAGGTGCGGACGGGGGTGGGGCCAGCAGCCAGCAGCCAGCAGCCAGGGGAAGGAAGGCCCTGGCCGCCAACCTCCTGGTCCCTGAAGGCTTTTGAAAAACCTCTTTCTGGGGAGGCTTTTCTTTTCCCCCCAGCAGCGCGCAAGTCAAAGGTGAGAGCCACCCAATCTCTCCCCCACCCAGTAGGATTGAGTCTGGAGCTGGGGCAGAACATCCCCAGCCGTTGCCCGAAAGCGGGAGTGGGGCGTGGACACAGGGGCCTTGAAGCTGGACCACCGGCCCCCAGCGTGCTCTCCGCCTGGAGGTGTCCCCTGTAGACCTCTGACCCCATTAACTGGATCATTGGTGGGGTGGAAAGCAACCTGGGAGGGTGAGGACATGAAACTTGGGGCGAGCACCATGGGTGCAGTCCCTGTGACCTTCTCCTCCCAGGATAATGCTGCGCTCCCTAACCTCCCATGAGCCAAGAGATAAATGTGGATTCGCAAAGAGGCAGGCCCCTGAGGAACTTCAGCTGGGAGGACAAGATGAGTTACTCACTTCTGACACCCCCACCCTTTGCTTTAAGGCTGCATTCTTCTTCCCTAATACATGTTGCTTGAAGTTCACGATGGTTTGTATTTAGACACGCGATAAACATGGGGAAAGCAAAGTGTTGTGCTTTAGAACAAAAGAGTCTGGAGTCTTTGGGGGTGTGTCTCTCTGTCTCTCTGTTTCTGTCTCTGTCTCTCTCACACACACACACACACACACACACACACACACACACACACACACACACACACTCCTTCCTCCCCTCTTCCCTGGCCTGGCAAATCTTCACGCAGAAAGTTAACCCTATCTCCTCAGAACCCACCCTCTCTGGAGTGGCCTCTGTTTTGTTTTGTTTTGTTGTTTTTTCTCTCACCAGGTTTCTTTTCTAACCTCTAAACCAGCAGTTGGACATCCCCTGAGGGGTCCCGGATTGCGAGATGGTGCAGGCTGGGCAGAGGGACCCCCCCCCCCCCCGCCTCAAACGAATATTGTGCACCCGGCCTGTAGAACAGATATATTTGTCTAATAGCTAATTTTATCACCTCATCATAAATACATGGAAAGGGAAGTAAATCTTAAAGGTTGGGAGAACAATGAGTATTTAAACAATAGTGTATTTAAATAATCTCCATTTGGTGTGTTAGTTACTGAAGACAGACAACAAATAAAAAACAGCTCTGGTTCTCAAAGGTCAAACAATTAGACATTAAATGAGGCAAATACCCAGGTATATATTACATCGCTCCCTTTTTCTTTTTTATGGCTTCAACCATGACCAGGTGAAGACTAAATGTAAAAGCCCAAAATTGCCTTTTATCTAGTGTTGGGAAAGAATGCTCTGAGGCGCTAGCAATCTGGCTCCACTCTAGGGAAAGTCCTGGGGCTGCTTCTAAGACACATCCAATTTTTGATCCTATACCTTGTTTTCTCTTTAATCTCCAGGGGAAAATCCCAGAAAGAGGAGAGAAATGAATTTTCTTGATACAAGTGACAAGAGAATGGCAGGTAAGAGCTGTCCTTTCTTCTGCACAGAATTTTCTAATAGACTCAAGTGAGGAAACACCTTTCAGGGACAGGGACACTGCACATACACAATCATTTCTGAGTGAATTGGAGATGGGTACCTACATGAAATGTAGTCAGACTGATAAAAACAGCTTTGCCAGTATATAAGATGGAAAGTGATAAGGAAAGAAAAATGGAAAATTTAGCTGATTAATTTCTCTGAATTTTCGTGATAGAAGCTAAATTTCAACAAACTGTTTTGTTTTCAAAATATCTGCCTGATTTTGTTCTCCTGTGATTCTCACAATAGTTTTGATAATTAGCACTGCTTCTGGGTTTGCATCTAAGGAACTGATTATTTGTCACAGTGGGAGTAGTAGGTATATTTGATTTTTCCTGACTGTGGAGGAAAAAAAAGTGCTGCTTTATGACAGTACAAAAGGGGTCAAAGAGTTCCAGATATTAACGAGAATCATTTCCAAACACATAGGGCTTGCTGTTTACTAAATAGCAGGGTTGATATTAATTTTAATGCTATTTAAATTCATCTAGATTCTACCACATTGGTCTACATGCATGTATTCATGAGAAAGCTGACATTTTGTGCATAATGCATAAAATTTTGAGCTAATCGGATTCCTTTTTTACATAGTCATTAAATATCAAAAATATGTTTTCATTAATCAGCTGGCATTTAATTAATGTAAAATATCCATCAGATTAAATCTCAATTCGATGTCTATTCAAAACAGTGACATTTCATGTGTTATTAGACAACCTTACTGCCCACACAGATGGCATGCAATAATAACACCAGCCAAATATTTTACCATGTCTGGTTGAAAAAACTAAAGCACATCCATCTTGATAAAATACATTATAGACCAAGCCTCTGCAGTACAGCCAACAATGAAATTACTACCATAACAGATTGGTGTTCACCCTAACATATGCTACCAATAGGACATATTTTGCTTTGTGTGTGTAAACAAGCAGATGCAGATGTGTAATATTCTGTCTTTGATCTTGAGTACATTTTACTTAGTGCTAAGTAATAAACACCAAAGCAGATGGGTTATGGAGTTATGAATTTTAGTATATCTGATGACCACTTGGGATGCACAGCAGAGATATGCTATTAGAATTATCAATCACAACACGGATATTTGTTAACAGGATATCCATTTTTTTTAATCATTACTAGTTAGACTTTTGTACAAAAATGTATCTAAAATAGAACACAATAGATTTAAGAGCTATGATAAACCTTCATTATTAGAATGCAGTATGTATTATTCTAAGAATTTTACCTAGATTATGTAATTAAATACTAATACAAGCTGAAGAAATATTAATGTTTCATCAGCATTTTACTGATAGGAAAATACAAGTGTAAAAAGATGAATTAGTGCTGAAGTGCTAAAATCTGTTTATATTGCTGGTGGGAATAATATCCAGGCTGTCTGCTTCAAGATCCATAATGTCAAGCAATCTGCTGTTTTTCTTTTTGAATGTATTCACTCAAAGCCATGACATCAGTGTTGTTCACTGAACTTTAGTACCACAGTGAACCACTATATAGAAGAGATTGTAAAGTCATCAAGTTATTGATCTATGCAATCCAGATACCTAACATAGTGCTTAAAATGAGGTCAGACATTCAATATGCTTAAATGATTAAATGATCTATTGATTGCTGAGTAGCTGGTATACATGATGATGTCCTTAAAAACATTTTTTTCCTTTTTAATTTTTTATAAAGACTTAATTTTTATAGTAGTTTACAGCCAAATTGAGAAAAAAGTACAGAAATTTCTCATATGCCCTCTGCCCTCATCATATGCATAGCCTCCCCCATTGTCAGTATCCCTACTAAAGTGTTACATTTGTTACAATTGATGAACCTCCATTGACAAAAAATAATCATCTGAAGTGCATAGTGTATGGTTCACTCTTGGTGTTGTAAACATTGACTTTTAAAGACACATTTGTTGATCCTTATGCAAATATGTTGATTAGCTGGGTTGAGACTTATAATTACAAGACTTCTCAGAATTACACATTTAAAGATGTATACACAAACACATATGTTTACAGACATGTATATATATGTGTGTTATACACATAGATGAAATTAGATTTGCATAGAGGTATTTAAAACATTGTTGCAATAATAATAATAATAATAATAAAACTAAATCACCATCTATTTTTTTTCTTTTTGCAATAGATTCTCTTATTCCTGTCTTTGGTGAAAGAAAAAAACTCTACTTTAGAATATAATTTTAGAGTCTGGGTGTACTTTGGTGAATGAGTGAAGCCAGTAATTGCTGGCTTATCACTTCTCTGTGACAGGAATCTCCCTTAGCTATTTGTTTCTCATTTTTCCCTCCAGCGATGCAGTTCTACTTATCTTCTTTTGGATACCAAAGTTGAGTTGGTTAATACTCAAGTAATCATTGTCTTGATACTGAAAAATTACACGGTATAGTGGGAGATCATATACTAATAACACTCCATCTATTATTTTTACATCTTCAAAATTATCACACACCTTAAGATTGACTTTCATTTTATTTCCATATACAGCACCTATATATATTTAAAAAGCCAGCAACTGGAAAGCTGGAATGACCAGAATGACCGGTCATTATGATGCCCACTGTGGTGAGCGAACCGGCCCGATGTGGGGGTGGGGCCAGCCTGCCAACATCCTGTGGCCCCTCCTCAGAGCCAGCCCTACCCTTTATCGCCCCCCCTACCTCAATAGGGGGTGTGGCCAGCTGGTCAACCTCCTGAAGCCCCTCCCCCTAGCTGGCCCCATCCCCGATGAGCCCCCACCACCCCAATCCACCCAGGGCCCCTCCCCCAGCCAGCTTCACCCTGATCTCCCCCACACACCAATCGGGGGTGAGGCTGGCTGGCCAACCTCCCAAAGCCCCTCCCCATGGCTGTCCCCACCACCAATTACCCCCCACCCCAATCGGGGGTAGGGCCCGCCGGCCAATCACCCGCAGCCCCTCCCACCAGCCGGCCCGGCCCTGATTGGGACCTGAATGTGGCAGGCCGGCTGGCCAACCTCCAGCCATCTCCTCCTCCCAACAGCTCCGGTCCCGATCTGCCAAGATTGGGGCCGGACTGGCTGGACCCCACCCATGCACGAATTCGTGCACTGGGCCTCTAGTTTTTAATAAGTAGAAATATGCAGTGCAATTTGTTTATATTTTTAAAAATAATGACATGTATAGTCCACAGAAACACATTATTACTGTAGCATTCTCTAAAATATAATTTGGGAAAATTATATTTTTTCTAATTTCTTTTCAGTCTCACAGTTCCTTCATGAGCAGAAGCATTTCTTTTGTAAGAATTAATCTTTCTGATTTCATTTTTCTTCATTTCTCTTCTAATTTATTTCTCAAGCCACCTCTAGATTGACTTGGTTTATAAAAATGTATGATTAAGTAATTCTACATCTTTCAAAAACCCTATTAATCTTATTACTATCAGGGTTAAACTTTAAGTTACTTCTCAAGACAAGAAATAGACATCAAATGGTTGATTCGCTTGCCCACCAGTTTTCCTGATTAGTAGTTACCTGTGTTCACGCTAGCTGCAATGCTCTTCTCTACTTAGGATTTTTCTCTGAGAATCAAAATCCAGTTCAATGGGCCTCTGGGTCTCTTTTGATTTTGGAGGTTCACAATGGATAAAGTCAGATATGCAGCAGCATCCCAAAATAAAATCAAGAGTATATTTTTGAAACAAAAACACAAGGCTATATTCAAAAGAATTTCTGTGTTCTGAATCAGCAACAGTTAAGTGCAGAGGTCTAGAGGGAAAGCTAACAGCTGAATAAGCAGTGAGATCAGTGCATTGGAATGTAAGAACATAGGAACAAGGGCAAGGTATCAATCTGATTGAGCAGTCTGAGTCATTCATTCAACAAATATATATTATAGGATAGCTTTTTACATGGTGCCCACACACTGGGTTTTGGTATGGATGGGTCAGTACAACTTTTAAACATTGAGTTGGAGTGAGCTGGAGTTCACCAAGACTCTTTTTCATTTTATTCTTCTAAATGTGATCCGTGGAAGGCTTGAGCACATTTTAAAATCGTTTAAGAATGAATGTGAGCTCTCCTTGATACTAGAATTGAAATGACATCTATGGTAACATTAGGCAAGAACTACCCATATGGAGCACTCTGGTTCTTTTTTATTTTTAATTATGACTGCTTAGGGAATGAAGAATATGAATTCAGAATAGAACAGTGAACTATAGGCTGAGTAAGCTTGAGGGTAACTATCTCTGAAATTGGGATTGATATATAGTATATTTGGAATGAACCAAAGTGGCATGGTCCAATATTGGAACGGGCTCCTGGGCAAATTATTATTTCCGTAACAGTTCTGGTGGCAGGCTTGGCTCCCTAGAAAGGGACTTATAGTGTTTTATAAGTGTAGAGCTACTGGCTGTTAGAAAGTTTAATCATCCTATATAACATATTAGAAAAAAAGAATGCTTTATAGGATTATAATTTCCATAAAGGTGAATTCAACTTTCACAGGCTAACTAAACCATAAAAACCTTGTTCACTTAAAAAAAAAAACCTTGCCCTGTCCTGTGCATTTAAAGGTTTCGTGTTCAGTTCCTGGTCATAGCACATGCCCTAGTTTCAGACAAGAACCCCAGTAGGGGGCATGCAGGAGGCAGCTGATATGTTTCTCATATTGATGTTTCTTTCTCCCTCTCTATTCCTCTTTCTCTACAAATAAAAATAAATTTAAAAAGAAGAACCTTGTTCAAAATTTTAATAGCATATTGTATCTGGATTTTAGTTTACAATAAGCAAATAATTTCTACAGGGATTTAAGAGGACTATTAATTGAGAAATATGTCCAAGAACATAAGAATACTATAAAACTTTTAATGACATTTAAAATAGTATATTTAATTATGTTTTTAATGCCTTTGTTGGTGTTTAGATATGTAAAATAGATATATTGGTCTTACATTTAATAATTTATAAAAGTACTATCATTTCTAATAAAATTAATAGTTCCCTTGAGGATTTGTATTAAGAAAATAACATGATCTGTGAATCATGACAATTTTGTTACTTCTTTTCCAAATTTTGTCTTTTATTTAATATTCCTAAATTATTACTTGACTAGATCTACCAATATATGTTCAAAAGGAACTATATTGGAAATTGACTTTTTCCTGATTATGAAAGAAAATATAATATTTCACATTAAGAATAATAACTGTTGTAGGTTTTGGTAGCTACTCTTATTAGATTAAGAATGTCACCTTCTACTATTTTTCTAAGTTTTCATTTGTTTATTTTCAAGATTCAAGGGTGAAATTTATCAAATGCCTTTTCTAAATCTATCAGACTAATTTTTCCCTTTAAGCTTGTCATATAATCAGTTACAATTTTGTAATTGTTTTATTGGTTTTTGAAAGTAATACTACATTGGGTGATAAAAGTTTTCCATCTATATCATTAGTGAAATTAATTTATAATTTTGTTTTTTTTTTACTCAAGATTATTTTAGCTTAGAAAGAGTTGAGATAAAGTTCCTAATTTTCTTTCCTATCTAGAAGAGTTGGTTTAAGATTAGAATTGTATCTTTTTGGATATTTTGCTAGACTTCATCTCCAAACCCACCTCAGTTTTTACTAATTCATTAATGTCTCTGTAATTGCTATTTATGATTTCTAATTCTTTATATGATTTTTGAGAAATTTATTCTTTTCATATGTTTTTAAATTTCTTGACTCAGGTTTTCATAATATTGTCCATCAGAATTGTTTATCTTTGAAAACTTTTCATTTTCAACTTTGTTTACTTGTTCCTTCAATCATTCATCAATACACCTGATATTTAGCTTTATATCTTGTTTTTAAGAAAATAATCCCTATATGTTTTTATCATCTCAAGTGTAACATTTTTTCTCCATTAATATCTACTCCATTCTTTAATTTTTTTACTTAAAGGCAAACTCAACCATCCTTTTAAAAAGTAATGGTTCAATTATTTATAAGAAAATATCTTATCCTCAAAATATCACTTACTTGGAATTCATACTTTTGATTTTTTTATTTTAATTTTATTCAGTACAAAATATTTTAACACATGAGCTATTTAAACATTAATGTTTAATTTTCCAAAACTATGGTTATAATTTTTGACTTTCATTTGATATTAAATTTGATGTCATTGTGTTCAGAGAACAGTGTGTATTACACATTTCAAAATTTTATTTATTATTTTATTTCCAGGAACTTAGTAGATCAATGGGGCCAGATTTTTAAAGATGACTTATTAATTATAACAAAAACTATTTTTTTGGTCATTTTCTTAACATGTGTCCTAGGTGTTAATTCAGTTTCTATTTAAGGAGATTGTGTGAAGTCTTTTAGGTCCCTATATTTCAATATCAGAAACCAATTCTTATATCATGACTATTTTTAAATATTCTATGTGCTTTTGGACAAAGTTATATTATCTAGTATTTGGATTCAGGGTTTTATAAATGCCTACTAAATTGCTTAATTACATAGTTCATTCTCTATATATTTTCTCCTATATGCTTAAAGAAAAAAAATTAAAATAACTGTGTGGAAAATACTAAAAACAGTGACAGATTTGTTGAATAGTCACTATACTTCTATAAATTTTGTTAGATATACTCAGGACATTTATTTTATTAACATAATTTTATAGTTATATTGGCCTAATGAATTGTACCTTTTATTGATTTTGTATGTATTTTATAATTAACAGTAAAATAAAGAAAAATATGCATATAATTTAATTTTACATATTTTCAAAAAACCATATTTAACGACATTATTTAACAAATACACTGGATATAAAGGGAGGAGTAGAAATTGACAATGACAAAATTTAACCAGAAATTGTAAAATGGGAATGAGAATACACACACATACACACACACACACACACACACACACACACACACACACATATACATCTACAGTATATATATAAAGAGCCAGGGTCCATAACAACTGAAGGCTCGACCAAACACTGGAAGTCAGTGCTGGGTTGCCGTGATGAACCAGCACTGACTGTAGCCGGTGCTGGCCCAGCGACCCAGCACTGAGTACTGAGGGGGCTGTGGATCAGGCCTGGAGAGAGACCTACAGAGAGAGAGGCAGGGTCTGATCCACAGCCTTTGTGGCAGCTGTTGAACAGCTGTTGCCTCTCTCTTTCTCTCTGGGCTTCCCCAGCAGCTGCACCTCTGTTTTTCTCCGGGCCACCTGGGGGGCTCCTAATCAGCCCTGCCTCTCTGATCAGGCCCAGAGATAGGTGTGGAGATACTGACTGGCATAGAAACTGACCAATTAGAACCTAATCTGGATAAAGTGCCAGGAGCTAATGGCTGCCTTGGAAGCAGAGCTTTTGACGCTGAAAGGCATAGAAACCGACCAATCAGACCCTAATCTGAGTGAACTGAGAAGGCAGAACCTAAGGTGGGGGCTGAGGAGGGATATTAAGGGCAACAGTTATTTGGTGTAAGGTGTAAGAAAGCAGTTAAATTTTTTAATGACCAGTTTGGCAGTATAGTGCATATGGCTGGCTATCAGTCCAGATATAGGGATTACGTATTTTTGTCTGCCAAGAGCATCTCCTCCTGCTGAAAAAGGCTCCCCCCACCCCATTTAAGCAATCCTATACCACATAATATATCTATACTAATAAAAGGGCAATATGCTAATTAAACCAGGTCTACCGGCCATCTTCCAGACGTCTGACTTCCTTCCGGACAAAGCCATGGTGGTGGGGGTTGAGGCAGAGGCCGTTAGGGGTGATCAGGCCAGCAGGGAAGGTCATTTGGGGGCGATATCAGGCTAGCAGGGGAGGGCAGTTGGGAGCAACCAGGCTGGCAGGGGAGGGCAGTTGGGGGAGACCAGGCTGACAGGGGAGGGCACTTGGGGGTGAGATCAGGCCAGCAGGGGTGGGCAGTTGGGGGCAAGATCAGACCAGCAGGGGAGGGCAGTTGAGGGCAATCTGGCCGGTAGGGGAGCAGTTAGGCGTCGATCAGGCTGGCTAGGGAGTGGTTAGGGGGTGATCAGGCAGGCAGGTAGGTGAGCGGTTGGGAGCCAGCAGTCCCAGATTGTGAGAGGGTGCAGGCTGTGCTGAGGGAACCCCCACCAGTGCACGAATTTTGTGCACCAGGCCTCTAAAAAAAATACATATATATATATATATATATATATATATATATATATATATATAGTGTTCAGAGAATAGTGTATATTGCACATTTAAAAATTTTATTTATGACATACATAAAATGAGAATATATATAAATAAATAAATGGATATATATAAATAAATAAATATATATATATATGTGTGTGTAGAAGGAGAGAGAGAGAAAGAAACATAATTTACATATATTATATTCATGAGTATGTTTTCTTTTGTCATGAATCTATTAAATATTTCTTTGATGATTCTCCTTGGAAAATGAATAATTTTTACATTAAGTATATGAATTTAAAGACTATTGGTTCCCTTATATGAATAATTTAGAGCCTACTAAATGATGTTTAAAATTAAATGTTTGCAGCAACTTCCTATTTTTAAACATTTGAATTAAGCCAAATCAAATATTAACAATTTATTTAATTTAAGAAAAAATAGTGTCTTTTCTATAAATATTATAAAACAGGGGTAAACATAGAAATATGCCAACTTTTAAAATATATTTTTCATATTAGAATTATATTACAGTTCAAACTTATACAAATAACCAAAAATAAGCTTTTTGATATCGAGTATTAACACATTATTATTAATCATATTACTTGTGCTGCTATGTTAATTTCTGAGTCTCAGAGCAATCTTAAAGGTACATTTTATCCACTAATATGGAAATTATTAATATATACTAGAGACCCG
>NW_005871129.1:3317056-3349597 GCF_000147115.1 Myotis lucifugus
CCTTGTCACACACAGAGCCAAAGGGCGATCAGGGGGTTGGGGAGCTCCCCCCTGTCACGCACAGAGCAGGCAGATAGGGAGGTTGTGGCCCCACCCCCTGTCACACACAGAGCTGCAGGGCGATCAGGGGGTTTGGTCACTGCCCCCTGTCATGCTGATCCCGGTGCTGGGAGGCCTTGCTGTTCTGCTGATCCCGGTGCTGGGAGGCATATTACCCTTTACTATATAGGATAGAAGCCTGGTGCACGGGTGGGGGCCGGCTGGTTTGCCCTGAAGGGTGTCCTGGATCAGGGTGGGGGTCCCGCTTGGGTGCCTGGCCAGCCTGGGTGAGGGGATGATGGCTGTTTGCAGCTGGTCACACCCCCTTCAGGGTGGGGGTCCCTACTGGGGTGCCTGGCCAGCCTGGGTGAGGGGCTGAGGGCCGTTTTCAGGCTGGCAGGTGACTGAAGCCCCCAACGTGTCCTTTTTTTTTTTTATTCTGGGCCAGCTTTAGCTCTGAGGCTCGGCTCCAGCTATGAGACCTCCGCTGCTGAAAGCAGGTTTCTGGCCTTTGTTTACCTTCTGTATTTGAAACAATGTTGTGGTCCTGCTGGCTGAAACCCGGGGTTTTGTTTAGTTTCTATATTTGTTACAATGTTGCTTAGAGTGCAGCTGAGAGGCCGGCAAGGCAGGCGAGGAAGCTTGGCTCCCTCCGTCACTGAAGCAAGCAAGCCTCCCTGTTCGCATCAGCTGCTTGGCTGCCGGCCGCCATCCTGCCTGGCAGTTAATTTGCATATCTCACTGATTAGCCAATGGGAAGGATATCGGCCGTATGGCTAATTACCATGTTTCTCTTTTATTAGATAGGATTTCATATTCCTGATTTCAAACCCTTTAATTTTATGTGGATAGAGATTAAGGGACTTTTACAAAAAGGAATTAAAGTCTGGTGCCATTTAATCTTGGCACAACAGTTTTATCTTCATGATATTCTAACTAATATTATGACTTTGGATATTCCTGATATTCCCTACCGCTTTGGGTTACCATTACTTCTTCATATCTCTATCTCTATCTCTATCTCTATCTCTATCTCTATCTCTATCTATCTCTATCTCTATCTCTATCTCTATATCTATATCTATATCTATATCTATATCTATATCTATATCTATATCTATATCATCTATATCGATATCTATCCACAGATATAGCTACATCTGTGGATAGATATAGATATATAGAGATATATAGATGGTATATAAAAGCCAAGCGACCTGAACGATGGAACGACCTGAATGACTGGTATGATTGGAATGACCAGTTGTTATTAAACACACTGCGGTGGCCAACTGGCTTGATTGGGGCCCTGATTGCTCCCCCCAACCTCTCACAGCCCCTCCCCACCTGCCAGCCTTCCCCCAATCACCTCCACCCCCATCATGATCAGGGGCAGGGCCAGCCGGCCGACTGCCCGCAGCCCCTCTCCCTTTTGGCCCGGCCCAATCGGCCCCCATTGGAGCAGGCCCACTGGACCCCACCCATGCACAAATTCATGCACTGGGCCTCTAATATATATATACATATATATATGTGTATATATATGTATGTGTATATACACACACACACACACACACACACACATATATATATATTTATTAATTTCAGGGAGGAAGGGAGAGGGAGAGAGAGATAGAAACATCAAAGATGAGAGAGAATCATTGGTTAGCTGCTTCGTGCATGCGTCCTACTGGGGACTGAGCCCGCCACGCAAGCCTGTGCCCTTGACCTTTCAGTCTGCAGGCCTACACTCTACCCACTGAAACAATCAGGCTACCATTACTTCTTAATAACCCATTAAATGAAGTCCACTACGTGCATCCCATTATATTTCATCATAACAACTCTTTTATTTTTTAAATAATCTTTCATTGGAATTACCATTATTTCTTTATTTTTTAACTGTGATTTCAGTTCTCTGAGTCCCAAGGTCTATTATTCACTCTTCTCTCACTAGAGTTTAGGTAAAGTATGAACAAATATATCTTTTGTGTTTAGCCTTAGAACCTATTAGAATCATAATTACCTTCATTTAAAATTATTTTAAACTTCTGAAAAAAATGAGAAGAGAGGCCAAACTCCTTTCCATAATCAGTACTGGAAATTATTCTGTTGTTTTGATAATTTTATTTAAATTAAGAACAAAGTGCCTAGGATTTCTATAGGGAAAAACAAACAAACAAACAAACAAACACATTGTTGAAAGTTCATCTTAATTACATTTAAAGTCATCAGTCATGTAGGTGATTTCTCAGAAAGAAATTAGCAAAGAATTTGTGACTGAACATTTTCAAAATACTTATTTTGAATTTTAGAGGGAGAATAAAGGATGGTGAGGAAATTTTTTTTTATATCTACCAATGTTGGCACTGCTAAAGGAGCTGGAGAAAATGCAATAGACTTTCAAAAATCTAGAATATACTTCCCACATTCAGAGGTATAAATGGAGCAATAATATGTACCTTTAAGATCTCTCTGACTGCTTTCCTGTTTTTATCTTTATCGCTCTTTTCTCCTTGCAATATTTTCTTCTTAATGCTTATTTTGGAGTTGCTGTTTAAAGATTTTCTGCTCTGAACTTAAAACCCATAATGCACCTTGAAAGATTTTAGATATCTCTTGCATTTATTAATTTAGATATTATCTTATGTACTAGTATTCATCAGTAGCACAATTACATTTTGAGGTTTTTTATTTTTAATGATGTGATTTGATTAATATTTTCTTAGTTAATCTTAGTTACATATATACATTATTTTTAGTAGTTAAAAATCACGAAGGCATTGTAATACTTCATTCAGTATTGCCATTTTCTATACTTATTTAGTATCATTATGTATACACAATTTAAAATTTTAAGTATATAAAATCTATAACAGATTTGAAGTAATTTTGGTAAAGCATTATTTTTTTTATTTTTTCCTTTCTCTCACCTTTATCTTTAATTTCCCTCCACCCACATAAAGTAGCTAATGCTAATAATCTAGTATCTATCATTATGCATTTTTCTACTCACTATTTTAATCCTATTAAAGCTTCTATAAGTATAATGGATTTGTGGGTCAGTATTTGACAAAATGAATCAATATATGTTGTTCTAAATTTTGTTTTTCTCATCCAAAATGTAATTGCCATGGCTGGGCAGCTCATTTGGTTGGAGTGCCATCCTGTATTCTACAATGGTTGTTGGTTCCATTCCCAGTCAGGGCACATACTTAGGTTGTGGGTTCTATCTTCGGTTGGTTGGGGAGTACATGAGAGGCAACTGATGGATGTTTCTGACATTGGTGTTTCTCTCTCTCTTTCTCTCTCTCTCTGCCGCTCACTCTAAAATCAATTTTTAAAAACCTCATGGCAATCCATGTACTTCACCTAATATATATCAATTATTTTTCCTATAGTCTTCTACTGTTTTCCAAACCTTCTTTTATTGATGTTAAAGTTATTTTTGTACATCATGTGGAAGATGAACCCAACTTTTCCCCCGAGATGAGTTATCAATAATGCCAACACTATTCATTTAGTCAGGTCTTGTAGATGACTAAAAATGAAGGGAATCCATGCTGCTATTCCTCCACGAAGGCACCAGGAGGAAGTCATACTGCTTCCCAGCTTTCTGGGACTTCCCTAGCTCCCTAACTTCCCCTAGCAGAACCTAGCTCCATTTTCAGACCTTCCTTGGGTTCTTGGTAGTCCATGAAATCAGACCCATTCATGTTGGGCAGTGCCAACTTTACCCAAAACGGATGATGGTTTTATAGGCCAAACTCTTTCCAGAATCCACAGCATTTTGATTTATATATAAAATTTCATTAGTAATGGGATGTTCTCTATCAATTATTGGTTGACTAGAGGGAAGAAAGTGCTTTAGCCATCTTTTCTTACTGGGATTCCCATGGAGCCCTAGACCTTATTACCTACCCACCAATAGTCAGTAGCTTCTTTGTTCTAGAAAGGAATGCATATTATAGAGGGAGGGAAGTGAGAAAAATCAAGATCACCATTGTCCCAAAGATTAGGAAGAAAAATTATGAGATAGGAAAAACTGCATGTTACAATCAAGTAATATTTTTTTAAAAACAATAGCATTTTACTCAAAGTCTGGGCATGTGCCTTTTTCCTCTTTGGAAACTGTGTAAATAATGTGGTGTTATTTCAAATCATGTATGCAAGTATGTGTATGCACAGACATTAGACATATTTATTATTATGTATACATATACTTTTCTAAATATTTATGATTACATGTGCATATATTTGTGTGTGTATGTATGTATATATATTATTCCACATCTCATTTTGTTTGTATTGATTACTATGTCGCTTGTAGACATCAGTTCCAGTGTACTGACTGGAATGTAACAAAAAACCTGTGGTTATGTTGCCTAGTCAAGCATTGTATTCTTTACTTCATAGTCAAGACAGTTGAATGATTCTACTTAGTTTGAGTGGCACTCTGCCACACATATATTATAGTGCAAGGAGAACTCAGAAAACTCACTGAAGCTAACCATATGTAACATGCATGGTGCACACCAGATGTCTCTTCTTACAATGTTATGGTTTCATAATCTACAATGACATTGTCATTAAGTTCAGAAATTTGATTCTGCTCACTTAGCCATCTATAAAATAGACGACTCTGAAAGTTGTTGCTTTAACGAAAAGAATTTGCACACAGTGTTCTATCATCAACACTGCAAATGATTATGCTTTTTCTAAATGTATTGATAGTAAGTAATGAAAAGTCAATTCAGAGGTAACAATTTGTACCAAGTAAGAGAATAAAGAAATTCTAAAAATTCTATCATGAGTTTCCTACCTTACTCTAAAGCAACTACTTCCCTACTTCTTTTTTACTCACTTTTGGAGGCATTTGTGTGTGTGTGTGTGTGTGTGTGTGTGTGTGTGTGTGTGTGTTTATGATGTGTACTAACATATGTTATTGAGTCTATAAACTGTCATAAATTAGAGAAGACTGTGTATTCTCATTAAAATTTATGTAGCTTAGTGATATAGCTGAATTTGCTTTGTGGTTTAAAGGTGGAAATTCTGATCTTCCCTTAGTTGTCCCATTGATGGCGTTCTGACAAGTGAACCTGATGTCTAAGCCTGCCCAGGTGATGCTGTGGCTTGAGGGAATGCTCCTCTGAGAAGCGTTTGATGTTGAAATAACTGAAGTTTAGTATTTTTTTTATTTGTTTATGTGTTTTCAAATAAATTCAGTTTTCACTTAAATTAATTTATAGTTTCTGTATTTATTTCTCATGCTTTGATAACTTTTTGTGAATTATGAATTAAAACATATTAATATTATTTAGATAAATGTATCTCTAATAGAGTTATTATTAATATCTCTTATTTAATATTTCTCTCCTGTTCATATTTTTATAGTTATACATGACAGTTGTTCTTTATTACTAGCTATCAACATTTCTCTTTTTCCTTTCAAAATACATTTCTTTGGCATTGTGAGAGTATCTGAATGGCAATTTTTCTAGATGAGCAAATTTATGATCGAGTCTTATAGTGTCAATATGTTTGTTTGTTCTATTAAATATGCTTTTGAAAATTGCCAATCTTAATTTTAATACAGAATAATTTCCTATGATATAATGTTGGTCAGAATCTCTTCTATTTTTTCTTCTGTATTATCTTCCTTTAGTATACTTTTCCTTCTTACCCATGAGCAGTCACAAATATTTGAAAATGTTAATAGTGGAGTTGAATAATGCATTTGCCATTTATTGCATTTTAATTTTGAATATTGTTTATTTCTTTTTTATTTCTTTTATTTTAATATAATTTTTCCATCACCATTCATCCCCTCTATGCTCTCTTTCACCTTTACCCACCCTTCTCCTCCCTGAAATCACCACACTGTTTTCCATGTCCATGAATTCTCTCTTCTATATTGCTGAAATAGAAAAACCTCTTATTCTCTATCAGTATTTATTATTGTAGTCTTTCAACTTTTCTCATTGTTAGCAAATAATAGTATTATATAAAAAGGATGTTTTTAATATTTAGTAAATAATTAGAATTACAAATCCTCTATAAATGGCTCACATACCCTACTGAACCAATAACCGGCACTAAGGGAAATCTTGTACTGATCCCATGTATTGGTCCAGCCTTGGACTCCTGGACTAGCAATGAATTTGGGTTTACTAATGATGGCTGGCATTAAACAGGACCCCCGCCAAAGCCCTTTGCTGGTACCCAAAAAGGAGGAACACAATGTTGTGATGCTGTATTCTGTGTGCTTCCCTAAACTTTATAATTAGCTATTTTATATTGAAAATATCTTTGTGTACGTGCCTGTGTTCTCTTCCTGTGGAAACAAAGCTCTTTAAAGGTCAGAACTATTTCTTACCTGTTAGTATTCTTTTAGGACTTAGCAATGTTTTAGACATTTGCTAAATGAAGGGAATGGTTTTCTATTTCTCATTTTAATTTATCATTTTTAATATTTGGGAAATAGACCAAACTTTGTCCCTGTTTTTTGTCATAATCATAGTGTCACTAGTTTTTGCTTTGAAATCCACTCATTCATAGACCACATTTTTCTGTGTGGTTCCCTTAAATATGGTCTATATATATGCACTCTACTTGTATTCACTTCTGTGGTAATGAGAGGCATATATACTATCATTTTATACAACTTGCCCTAATGTCATCTGTTACTTTCAAATGCCTTGCTATTACTGGAAATATGGTTTTAATTTGTAAAATATTTGGTATTAATGGGGTAGCAGAAGGGATTGTATACCATTTACATAAAATCCTTACAACAGAGTTTGTGTTTTCTTTAGAATGAGCACCAGTTCCTCATGTTGAAAATAAACATGGTTTTTAATGTCCATATGATATTAAACTGACTTTTTAAAAAATATATTTTATTGATTTTTTACAGAGAAGAGGTGCTGGGAGCCGGTCCATCCTTGCTGCTTGACACAGTCGCTGCAGGGAAGAAACATCTGCACAGTGTATGTCTCAAGGGACCTGGCATATATGGCATACTGTTCTTAATATGTTTGCTCCCCTTAGCACTATGTGTTTTAACCAAGGTCACCTCTCTGAGAAAGGTTGTTTCCCCAGGTGGGGATTTTCCCCTGGAGTTAGGGAGGAGATAAAACCCTTTAACTAAGTGCCAGGCGGGTAGTTAATCACTTTAACTACAAACAATCATGCTTAAGCTACATAATCTTCACTCCCTGGAATGGAGATAAGAAACACCCTAACCTTTGGAATAGAAGTTGATAGGATTAAAATCAACTGGTATAAATACAGATGTAACAAGACAACAGAACACAGAACCTAGAAACAGAACCTAGAAACAGAACCTAGAAACAGAACCTGGCTGAAGAACCTAGAGACAGAACCTAGACACAGAACCTAGAAACAGAACCTAGCGAGAGAACCTGGCTGAAGAACCTAGACACAGAACCTAGACACAGAACCTAGACACAGAACCTAGAAACAGGACTTGGCTGGAGATCCTACACAGAACCTAGAAACAGAACCTAGGGAGAGAACCTGGGTGAAGAACCTAGAGACAGAACCTAGAGACAGAACCTAGAGAGAGAACATGGCAGGAGAACCTGGATGAAACCTGGCTGAAACTTGGCTACAGAACCTGGTGACCGAATCTGGCTGGAGAACCTATACAGAACTTGGCTGGAGATCCTGGAGGGAGACCCCAACCATGATGATCAACTGAACGCTGTCTCTGTGTCATTCCTTCTTCGCCGACTCTGTCCACACCTTTGGGGACCCCTGGACCTGCTGGGGTTGGACCCCAGCAAAGAGGGGAGAGGGATAGAGAGTTAGAAACATCGATGAGAGAGAAACATTGATCAGCTGCCTCTTGCACGCTCCCTACTAGGGATGTGCCCGCAACCAAGGTACATGCCCTTGACCGGAATCAAACCTGGGACCCTTGAGTCCGCAGGCCGATGCTCTATCTGCTGAGCCAAACAGGTTAGGGCTAATCTGACTTTTAATAATAAACATTCTCCATCAAAATTGTATTTGTAAAAAATTATTCACTTTTTTTTGTATCTACTGTAAAAAATGGTGATTTGTTTAAGCTAGGATTTATATCTTCTATACTTATTGGTATGTTGGTACATGTACATCCTATGAAGTAGAGCATGGAAGAGTTAAGACTAAGAGGCATATACCATACATTGATTTAGAATTTGCAAATCACATTCCTAGTTTTGTTATAATAAAATAAGTTAAATATCACCTCATAAATCCTCTTCAGTTCAAGACTGTATTAATCTAATTTATAACAGAAATATGTGAACTATAAAAACATTTAGAAATATCTATTTGAGTTTACTCAACACTTATTAAACATCACCAGAACATCTTGATGTAGCAGGCACCACATCAAGCGCTGGCTATAGAAAGATGAATTTTAAGAAAATGCCCATATAAAAGGAGCTCCAAGTCTCATAATGAAAATAAAAATAATGAAATAATCTAATACTTTTGAATTATTACAACTCTAGTTATACAGAAAGCCATACTGAAACACAGAAGGCTTTGGACAAATTCTAAGGGAGACAGAAAAGATTTCCTGATAGTGATAAAACCCAAGTTGAAAATTAAATGTATACTTTTCTCAATAATTCTTATTCATTTTTTAAGCTAAATTTGAAATTTCTTGGCTATTCTACAGGAAAAGCAAAGTGTGCTTAAATGGATTAGTAGATTTTCATTTTGTGCAAGTACTCAGGAGCAAAATTATTTCATCATTTCCAGTTTCTCTGATATTTACATAACTATTCAGTTAGAGAAGTTAATAAATATTTGTAAGGTGTTGGAGTTATCCAGAAACACATCAGGAAAGGACAGGAAAGCTAGCAAATTTAAGGTGAAGAAAAACAATTGTTTAAAATGTTTGTAGTGAAAGAACATTTTCTTTGGGGAGGAAAGAATTCCTAAAATGAAGACAGGGTTGAACAAGAGGAGGCTAATAAATTTTTAAAAAATAACAAATAATTTCATTAGTTCAAAAAATTAAAAAAAAATCTAAATTGATAGAAAAATTGTTTATGTGTTATAAGCAGTTCTTGTTTCTGTAGACTCATTAATTCTATTGCATACTTGATGTAGGATATAATCTATTTTATTATTTCTTTGTTTTGAGGTCAGTTTCCATATGTTACACTACTGTTCATCTAAATATTATTTGCATTAATTTTCCTCAAATCTGCTAAACTTTAAAGCTAGTATATATATATTTTTTAAAATATATATTTTATTGATTTTTACAGAGAGGAAGGGAGAGCGATAGAGAGTTAGAAACATCGATGAGAGAGAAACATCGACCAGCTGCCTCCTGCACACACCCGCACTGGGGATGTGCCTGCAACCAAGGTATGTGCCCTTGACCGGAATCGAATCTGGGACCCTTCAGTCCACAGGCCGACGCTCTATCCACTGAGCCAAACTGGTCAGGGTGTATATTTTTTGACATCCTGTAACATGAAGTAAGATCTTAGCTTTCAATGTAAAGTTCTAAGTGCAAGTACTGTTTCTTTATTGCTGTTTTTTTAAATAATTATTTTCTTTTGTAGTGTGCAGAGTACTCTGACTTATGTTTTTTAATTTTACCACTAAAATATATTTGGAAGTTATTAAAACAATTTCAAATAAGTGGAATGGTTCAGTACTACATTATACTGCTCTTTATGTAGACTATGCAAGCAACTTTGACTTCTTGAAATTTAATTACATTACTAATTATTTGTGACCATGTTATCAACTAACCACATTTATTACATGACTTCTATATGTTTATTAACTCACTAGAGGCCTGATGCACGAAATTTGTGCATTGAGCTCGGCCCTCGCAGCCACAGTGACTTGCCTCGGCCCTGGCAGGCCTGGCTTCGTCTGGAAGGTTGTTCGGCTGTCCGGTCTAATTAGCATATTATGCTTTTATTATTATAGATTCTATTTAATGTAGTTCATATAACTCCACAATGTAACCTTTTTAAGGTTGGAAAGCCCTAAGAAAATGCGATGAAATCCAACTAAATTGCATAATGGTAGGAAAGAAGAAGAAAATAAAAAGAACGATAAAGGTTGTATTCTTACTTTAATTAAAGTAGAATATTGTTTTTGTTTCTCATGTTTAATTTTATAGCTCTGGTAATAATTCCAAAAATGCAGTTCTAAAATGTTTTAAGATTAAGCAATATTGTTTGGATAAGATTTGCACATTTCTGAGTAACTCTATAAAGAATAAGTTTGAATTGAATGGGTGCATTTTGATATTATTGTTAAAAAATCCACCTCCAATTCAATATTTAAAAATTTTACTTAATATCATTAAATGATTAGGTTATTTTTATTAAAACGTTAACATAAAACCCTGTCTGGTGTGGCTCAGTTGGTTGGAACATATTTTTGTGTATCAAAGGGTTGCAGATGTGATTCCTGGTCAGGGCACATACCTAGGTTTCAGGTTAGATCCCAGAGCGGAGTGCATGCAGGAGGCAATTGATTGGTGTCTCTCTTTCACATCAATATTTATCTCTCTCTTTCTCCCTCTCCCTTTCTCTATCTCTAAAATAAATTTAATTTAAAAAATATTGGCATAAAGACATTCTTAATATATCTTAAATATAACTCTGATTGAGATTTAAAAATATAGTTTAGTTGATTTTAAGTCAAGACAGCAATTTATAATTTAAAATTACATAGCCAGCATTAGCACTGAATATGAGCTATTTTGACAATAAATGATTTTACATAGGATCCAATGAATAGACCTTTAGGGAAGTAAGGATCAGGTTATGCATTTTAATAGCAGATGCACTCTTATCCTGTACCATTACAAGATTGTGTCCCAAGAATAAAAATTATGTTTTATTTTGCACCAGGCATTATAACCAATAAATTAATTCTATTGCCTGGGCAATCATAGGGAAAATTTGCAAAATTTAAAAAAAAAAAAAGAAATCAACAGAAAACAATGGAGCTGATTATAAACAGCCATCAGTTTACTCAAAATTATTTTTTTCAAACTTCCTTGAGGAGAGCAGTTAAACACTGCACAAAAACCTTCCATGATTTTGACAAAGAGGTTTCTCTTACTAATTTTGCTGTAGAATAATATGTAAATTATGTAAATGATGACTATTTTTAAAATGTAGATGCAGCAATATATTAAATCAAGTTGCATACAATTAATTTTTCTGATTGGTCATTGTTGGTGCAATTATAAAATCATTCTATTTTTCATCACAGAGCTAAATCATATGTAAATCAGTAATTGGTTTTGTCAATTTTATTGTGATTTTTTAAAAAATAGTATAGTAGTCCTATTCCTGAGATAGGAAAATAAAGTTCCCTTTAGCAGTAAACTCCCAATAATAGGGGATAAAAACCTATTTAAGAGGGATAACTGCATTTTAGTTTTTTCTTTGTCATGATTTTGTGTGATGGTAAAAGACCCTCTTGTTTATTTAGAGAGCTATCCTTGAAGTCTCCTTTATAATATTTCAAAAACAAAATGTTGACAGTGGTGTGTGTTTTTCAAACTATGAAATGATAAGTGTATTTTGTCAATAAGAGGCACTTGTGAAGTGAATTTTATTCCAGATCCTTAAATTTTGAACTCATGGAATGTGTGAACAAAGACCTTAATGTGGGAGCGTGCCTAGATAGTCTGGTGCTTGGGTTGGGGGCTTGGGGAACAGAAGGGTTATGGGCTGTGAGGAGGAAGAGGAGAGTAGAAGGAGATAGATTAAGCAAAGCAACTGCGTGGTGGTGATGAACACAGATAATGTAATTTCTTTATTTGTAAAATGGAACAAATCATAGATCCTATGGCATGGAGTTTTGTGGAAATTAAATAAGGTAATCTACTTTACCTCAAGAGTTTAGCAGAATTCCTTGCAACTAACTAGGTATTAAATTTTGTGTGTTTCTGTATAAATGTGGAAATGCTAATGCATTGTTTGATGTGTATATTCATGTGCATATTCAGATGATTAAAACTTTTCAGCTTGATTAAATCAGATCCACCTGGTTCCATTAGGACACACTGAGAGAATCATGGGCTAAGGCACCCAAAATAAGACATGTGTACAAAGCCAATCAAGATCAATGCATATAACAGGATGTTGAGCAATGAACAATGATAAGGTAAATTTGAATTTTTTGCTTGAAAGAAGTTAATGATAACATAGTGGCTTTACAACACATGATATTAATCTCATAATAATTAGATTTGAAATCAAAAGATGGAGATGAAAAATGTTATTAGTAAGATAAAAATGCAAATGCTAGAAAGTGCAATGTTTTTGTATTAAAGAAACTATAAAGGTTAATTGAGAGCAAGAACTGAAGAAAACTATTAATAAGATTTGGAAATATTCAGAAGATTGCTGAGAAAACAGAACCAAAGTCAAATGCCTTAATCTAGTGAAATTCCCAAGAAAATATCACCTCAATAATTTTTATAAATATTTCACAAGCATTTATAACATGCATGACTTATGGATAAAGTTAAGAATTTTAAAAAGGCACTTGAAAATTTAAAAATTGCATTTTTTAAGTAGGTAAGAAATTTATTGGAAGGCTCTGCTTCTTTATAAATCCTTCTTTGTTTTATTTTATTTTAATTTTTTTTAAAATTACAGTTTACATTCAATATTATTTCTATTAGTTTAAAGTGTACAGCACAATGGCCAAACAATTACGTATTTCACAAAAAGCCCCCCAAGAACAAGATAGCAGTTTGATAGGTACAGTTTGGTTAACAGAGGCTACAGATATTTATCTTGGGTAAGATTAGATTATATTCCAAGACTATATAAGAATTAAAATTTCTTGTTTCTCTTTTTATAGAAATGCTTGCAAACATTACTGTCTTAATCATGAACAAATGGTGCCAACAAAGCCACATAAGAGGAGAAATTATTGTCAGGCTTTAGCACTTCTTAAGCAACCTATCTGATGTTAGTTTTCTAGCTCTCCAAAAGGCCCATCTTCTGCAAAGATAAAATGAAACAAAGCATAAGGACTCAAGTATGTCTTATAAGTAAAATGCTAGTGACCTGTTTTTACAAGGTTCTTAAATTCAATCTTGTTTGAAAAAACAAAAATCAATTAGTGAAATAATGTACTCTGATTTAAAAAAATCTGTATTTCATTGATTCACCTACCTAAAATGTGGCTTTATTTCTCTGTGTTATTCTATTATTTGTTAATTCAGTCTCAAGTAAAATATTCTTATCCCCTGTGATTTTACAAACTTCATGGCTTTAAATAAAGTATTTCAAAGTGAAATTCAAAGTGTAATTCAAAGTGGCTTTAAATAAAGTATTTATAGTCCTCTAATAGCCTTATTTTTCTCCACTGGGAAGTAAGTGATAGGAATTGCTTTAGGTAGCATAACAATTAATTATTTGTTATTCTAAATATGCTACCAATGGACGAACATTGGATTAAAGAGGAATTGGACCCAATATTACTTTAGGACTTGAAATAAACAGTCCACAATCTTATCTTTGACAGTTGCCAGTCAAGTGACTTAAGAAAGTCATGTTTTAAATCTTTATTAAGATTTTCAACAAATTAACAACCTGACATAAATTCCTGGCTCAGTTATGAAATTATAAAAGACTGTCTTTGTTTATTTCCTTTTTAAACATTTTTACTTGTTAGATTTTTGCATAAAGTTAAAAATATATGTACCAAAAGACCTATTGATTCCATTCTTAGGTAATATTGTACATCAGGATACAAGTGCAAGAGTGCTGATACCAATCTTATTTGTAATTCCCCCAAGTTGGAAACTATTCATATACCAGTCAACACAACAGATAAAAGTAATGATGCACAGTTCTTTAGTGGAATTTTGCGCAATAAAAATAATTAAATGAGCCCTAGCTTGTTTGGCTCAATAGATAGAGTGTCAGCCTGTGGACTGAAGGGTCCTGGGTTCGATTCCAGTCAAGGGCACATGCCTGGGCTGCAGGTTTGATCCCCAGTGGGAGGTGTGCAGGAGGCAGCCAATCAATGATTCTCTCTCGTCATTGATGTTTCTATCTCTCTCTCCCTCTCCCTTCCTCTCTCTCAAATCAATAAAAATATATTTTAAAAATAATTAAATGAGATATATATATATAGAATAACAAGTATAAAACCTCTAACTATATTTCAATGCCAGTTTCATCATGTATAAACTGGTATTGGTCAAATAAATTTCTTTGTGAGACTTTTAAAAAATCATAGAGCACTTGATTAGACAAATGCAAAGTGATTTATTTGCCAGTTAGATAAATATATTTTTAGAAAGACTATATGTCTAAGATAGGTCCATTACATGTCCTAAAATTGTAGAACATTAGACTTTAAAATCCTAATTTACAAAAGAAAATAAGAACTTATTCTTGTTTGCATTAGAAAAATTAGAACTGATTTTACAAACATGCTTTTTTTTCTTCTTGTCTTTGTTCAAATGCCAGTACCTGTTATACTGTAATTTTTTTTTTGTTTTATTCAGTTCAAATGCTAGTCATTTTCTGGGAGTTCTTACCCTATATCATGTTTGGTTAATATAAGGCCTTTCTCTGGTATGTTAGATAAACCTGCATGCAAGGGAGTTAATGTAATATTCCATTTTGAAGTTTCTGCTTTTAATAAGATATTTACAGTATCAGAACCATAATTATCTTAAGATACTAAATTTAAATTAATCATAAAACTAATAAGAGAGAAAAGAATTCTTAAAATATAGAAGGAATAATTGTTGCAAATTTTCAGCAAGTGAAAGATAGCAGTAAAAATATAAATTTATTTCGTTCAAAAATTTTCCAAGTGAATATAAAGATGACTCTCCAAAGAAGGAATTTGTTTGGCCTCAGGCAGTTTCCCCTCCCCACCCCCACCAGAGTAATTTATGGAGATGTATCCAGTGGTTTCCCAGGATATGTAAGTATCCTGAGTTTTAACTAGTAATCCTTCATGTGAAATTTCAAATAACAGGCTGGAAGGTGAAGCAACTCATTAGATGACCAAGTAATCAATTGAAGTCTTAATTCACTGTTAGGGTCAAACCACATTCACGTCTATATATCCTGCCCTGGTATATCATTTTAGTGTGTGGATGTTACAGGAAAAGGATTTTGAGTCATGGCTACACATGAGATTTGATATTACTCACTAGTCTTGATATTTTTCTGGCAATTGATAAGGTTTTTTCTATCTTCATGATGAAGCAATGTGATAGAACAATCATAAACTGATCTCCTTTATGTCCCAGTCTCTCTTCAGGAAACCCACCTCCTTCTTTTAAGCCCATTCCTCTAGTGATCTTTCACAACAGAATGGAAAGTCATTAGGAGCTTTAGAAAAACACAAGAGCATAAAGTTTGCAGATAATGAGGACACATTCATTACAAACTCAAGGATATATTTTCTGTTCCTGGAAATATGTGGAAATCCTATTTAATAAAGAGCTAATATGTTAACACTTGGAGTGGGGGAAACGAGTTAAGTCGGCTCGCGTGAATTGCGCGTACTCCGCAGGAGCCGTCTTTAACTCGGTTCATATAGATTTGCGGTGGAGTGCGGGAAACGTGTAAACTCGGGCCGATTGTAACTGCGTATTACCAAATATTTGTTTGTAATCCACCCTTTTGGTGGATGGAACAAAACCAAAAGACAGAGCCATCTTATATTTTGGCGGGAAATTCACCCCACACCGGAGTGTTAATGGTCGTGACACCCTCATGCCATAACAACCATTCAGCAGGAGGCTGCATGCACAGTTGGGAGGAGCCACTGCGTTGCTCCAGAGAAGGGGCAGAAGCGGGGAGGCACTTGGAGGAGGCGGGACCATCCCGTGGCAGGGAGGGCAGGGGTGAGAGCCCATAGAGCCCCCCCCTCACCAGTCCTTTGCCACCCACCACTCACACTCAGAGCACTCCGCTGCCCACCTGCCAGGGGAAGGAACACAGTGCATGTGCTGCCAGGAAGCGTCACTTGAAACTATGGAGCAGGCACAAGGCTTCCATGATCTCCTCCAGCGCCATGATAAGGCAGAGCTGCTGTGTTGCTCTGGAGACAGGGCAGAAGTGGGCTGGTCCCAGAGGAGGCGACTTGTGGACAGAGGGTGGGACTTGAAGCAGCCAGAGAAGGCCGGAGGGGGCGGAGGCGGGGCCAGGTGTACTTGAGCTCTGGGTGGAGAGGTTAGGGCAGGGGTGGGCAAACTTTTTGACTCGAGGGCCACAATGGGTTCTTAAACTGGACCGGAGGGCCGGAACAAAAGCATGGATGGAGTGTTTGTGTGAACTAATATAAATTCAAAGTAAACATCATTACATAAAAGGGTACGGTCTTTTTTTTTTTTTTAGTTTTATTCATTTCAAACGGGCCGGATCCGGCCCGCGGGCCGTAATTTTTTCCCAGGGCTGGGTTAGGGTGTCAAGGTGGGGTGGCAGGCAGGTGTGCAGGGAGCACACGGGTGGGTGGGGCCACGTGATATTGCATGCTGGGCCTCTAGTAGCTATATAATTCTCTTGTTTTTAATCTTCCATCACCTACCTTCTATTACTTAACTGTATACATCCTTTTTCCAGATTAGCTGTGATCAACATCAACAATAGTAAATCAAAATTCTCAGTACTCTTGCTGCTATTTAAGTTTTGGAGGGGTTACCAACTATATGATATACTGATTTTGAAAATCAATTCTTAACTGATTCCTTGTAATATCATTTAGCTATTCACTCTTATATGATTATACCATCATTGAAACAATTGTCTTATTCTTACATATCAAGATTGCTTCTACATGGTTGAGATTATTAAAAATATAAAAGACAAAATAAAAAAGTATAAAGGATATCTTTGAACATTATATATTTTTGTGTTTTTAAAAATTGTAAATTGTAAAATTTAGGATGATAGATTAAAATTAAAAATTATAAAATATGGAGATTCAAAATGGTGGCCTATAGGACGGCAGTGAGAGAGAGAGTGTGAGTGAGTGAGGGGGCGAAAGGGGAGTGTGTGTGCGTGTGCATGTGGGGTGTGTGTGGGTGAGTGAGTGATGGATAGTTATATTCTGCGGGACTTGTCAGGGCTGGTGGACCACACTCCCCTAGCTGGGTGACCTCTCCTACCACTGCAATCTCTCCTGGGGCAGCTGGCTCTGCCACAGAGACCACGTCATCTTGAAGGGGAGAGTAGCTGTGACTGGGAGCCCAGGCTCACCTCCACCTGGGGATCCCCGGACACCAGCCAGGACCCTACAGCCACACCGGCCAGGGACCTGCTGCCTCAGCTGCGAACCCCTGAATACCGAGACTCCAGCCTCCCTGGCCGCAGGCTCATAAAAAGTTTGTCCAGGGGGAGACAAAATGGTGGCCAAACAGGTGTATGTGTCCTGTGCCTTTTCATGGAGCAGATAGAAGAAACAGCTGAATCAAATAACATCCACCCGTAATTGGGGACTTAAACACAGCTGGTGAGACAATCTGTGGCCTAAAAGGACAGAAGACACCTGGAGAATGGTCAGATCGGGAATCTGGGCTGGGGAGAGAAATGGGTGGCCACCAGGACTAGAGAGTCAGAAGGAAACTACACTGCACCAAGCCCACGTCCCATGGGGACACACATAACACTCAACTGTGGAAGTGGGTCCACAGGGCTGCTGGCAGCGGGGGACTCTAGATCTAAGTCCACAGCCATGGGAGGCTGCGCCCAGAGAGATAGCCTGAAGTTCTGCACTGACCGTAAAGTGTTGGGGGGCGAGAGAAGCGCAGTGGCGCAGTTGTTCTGTCTATATTTTCCTTGCTTTTTCTTGCTAAATCCAGTATATAGGATGTTTCAATTACAAACACCGAGGCTCTGGTGCAGGTGGACGTGGTTTGGTGGAGGCTGGGGAGCAAAGCCAGGAGAAGTGACCAGGAATCCAGCTCTGAGACAGCCCGGTCCCTACCATCCTAAACAGTCATTTTTCTCCAGAAGAGCTAGCTCCTCCTAATGGCCCTGGAAACTAATACAGCAACAACACCTAGCGCCCATGTCAGAAAGAGATGCTTGTATAAATATGACTGAAAGCAGGCAGACAAACAAAGCGGGGAGATTGGTCCCACATGCCTAAATCCAAGACCGGAGACAGACACAGAGGAGCGGTGGATCACTGGGAACTTCAATACAGTCCTGATTACCTAACAGGAAACTGAGAAGTGCCAGACAGAACTGGAGAGAGGGGTCTTAATCCAGCCCCCATGGGGCATTAAAACTCACCTGAACCAAACAATACTTCACTACTTCACTTAAGATTTGCAAACAGCCTAAGTACCCATCAGCAGATGAATGGATTAGAAAAATGTGGTACATCTACACAATTGAATACTATGCTGCTGTAAAAAAGAAGGAATCCTTATCATTTGCAACAGCAAATGGAACTGGAGAGCATTATGCTGAGTGAAATAAGCCAGTAAGAGAAAGATAAATATCACATGATCTCACTCATTTGTGGATTATAATGAACAACACAAACTGATGAACAAAAATAGAAGCAGAGTCATAGAAGCATTGAACAGACTGTCCAAACTATGAGGCAAGGCAGGGGGATGAGGGGGGTAAGAGATTAACCAAAGGACTTGTATGCATGCATATGAGCATAACCAATGGACACAGACAGTAGCGGGGGAGGGCATGTTCTGGGCGTTGGGGGTGGCCAGGGAGAGGTCAATAGGGGGAAAAGGAGACTTATGTAATACTTTAAACAATAAAAATTCAAAAAAAAGAAAAAAAATAGAAATAAAGAGAAAAAAAATATTTTTCTTTTTTTCTTCATTTTATTTTGTTTTTATTTATTATAATTATTTAACATTTTACTTTTGATTAGTGTTCTACATTCTATTTTTACTTTTTATCATTATTTTACTTTTTCTCACTTTTTCCTTTTTGCCAACCATCTCTTCCTCACTTCTCCCTTTTTCATCCTGTTTCTCTTCTCTTGTCCTTGCTTTAGTTTTTCTCTCTCCTTTCTTTTTACTCCTTGTTAAAAATTGATTTGTTATCTGCTTTATTGACGCATTACTATTATAGTAGTCTCTGTTGACTTACTTATATATCTAATTTCCTCTCCCCAGATCCAAGTCCATGCACCCTTCTCTTTCTCTTTCTGCACTAGCCAATTTATTTTTTTATGCTTTTGCTTTTTCTCTCCTCGCTTACTCTCTTCTTCTCCTAATTGCTTAATTAGTTTCACTCACCAAACTCAAGCCTATTTGCTCTCTACTCTATTCTCATTTTCCAAAAATAGATGAATATATAGGTAGAGGGATTAAAGAAAGGGGAATTTTTTGAAATTTATTGACTTTTTTTGTTTCTTACTTTTCTTATCCACACATTCTCTTTCTACCTCATTTATACTGAACCATAGCCATTACCCCATTCATTCAATTACTTTACCTTACTTTCTGGAAAGAAGCTCTGCCTCTTCAGATTTAGTTCGCCCTCTTTTCTCTAGGTGTTTGTTGATTGCATTTTTTGGTTTATTTGTTTGTTTTGTGGAGTTTTCTACCCATGTAAATATATTTTTGCCCTGCTTTTCTCTTTTTTTCTTTTCTCTCTTACCTTTTTTTCTTTTCTCAATATCATTTTTGTGCTTTTTTCTCTTCCCTAAATCTCTTTTCTCTGGTGGTCACCTATATCAATGTCATGAATACATTCGAGTTGTGTTCCCTCTGTTACCATTTCATGTCTTGTCTAGTTCTATGTTGTGCTTTTTGGTCAATATTGTATAGAGTGAGCCACATAACCAGACACCCTGAGAGGAGCAAAAATGGGAAGACAAAGAAACAGCCCACATAAGAAAAAAAGGAGAAATCACCAGAAAAAAAGTAAACAAAATGGAGGCAATAAATTTGTCAGAGAAAGAATTCAGACCAATGTTCATAAGGATGCTGAAAAGGATGGAACACAAATTCAACAACATGTGTAAGAATCAAGAGGAAATGAAGAAGAACCAAGAAGAAATGAAGAATGACATAGCTTCAATAAAGAACAAAATAGAAAGTATCAACAGTAGACTAGAAGAAGCTGAGGACCACATCAGTGAGCTAGAAGACAAGGTAGGAAAAACAATGCAAGCAGAACAGCAAATGGAAAAAAACTGAAAAAGCATGAGGAGAGCATAAGGGAGCTTTGGGACAACACAAAATGAAACAATATCCGCATAATAGGGGTGCCAGAAGGAGAGGAAACTGAGCAAGGAATAGAAAACCAGTTTGAAGAAATAATGACAGAAAATTTCCCTGATATTGGGAAGAAAAAACTAACACAAATTCAAGAAGCACACAGAGTCCCAAACAAGATGAACCCAAAAAGACTGACACCAAGACACATAATAATTAAATTGGCAAACACCAACTACAAAGTAAGAATCTTAAAGGCTGCCAGAGAGAGGCAGAGAGTTACCTATAAGGGATCTCCAATTAGACTATCAAAGAATTTCTCAAAAGAAACACAACAGGCCATAAGGGAATGCAGTGAAATATACAAAGTGATGCAAAGCAAGGGACTGAATCCAAGAATACTATACCCAGCAAGGCTATCATTCAATACTTAAGGTGAAATAAGGAGCTTTATAGACAAAAAGGGGCTAAGGTAGTTTATTACTACCAAGCCACCAATGCAAGAAATGCTAAAGGAACTACTGCAAATAGAAGAAACAGGAAGGGAAGAAGGAACACAGACATAAAGAATAAAAATGGTGACAAACAAGTACCCATCAATAATAACCTTAAACATAAATGGAATAAATGCTCAAATCAAAAGAATTAAGGAAGCTGAATGGATTAGAAAACATGACCCATATATCTGCTGTCTACAAGAGACCCACCTCAGAACAAAGGACTCAAACAGACTGATAGCGAATGGATGGAAAAAAAAAATTCAGGTGAATGGAAATGAAAAGAAAGCTGGAGTAGCAATAATTATAGCTGACAAATTAGACCTCAAAGTGAAGGCCATACAAGAGATAGGAAGGCCACTTCATAATACTGAAAGGAGCAATTCAACAAGAGGATATAACTCTGGTAAACATATATGCACCCAATACAGGAGCACCAAAATACATAAAAATAATTCTGGAAGATATAAAGAGAGAAATCGACAGCAGTGCAGTCATAGTAGGGTACTTTAATACCCCATTGACACCCCTGGATAAATCTTCTAAACAAAAAATCAGCAAAGAAACAGCAATCCTAAATAATTCACTAGATCAGATGGAATTAATTGACATCTTCAGAACATTTCACCCCAAAGATACAGAATATATATTCTTCTCAAGTGCACATGGGACATTTTCAAAGATAGACCACATATTGGGACACAGACAAAGTCTCTTCAAATTCAAAAAAATAGAAATCATATCAATCATCTTCTCAGATCACAATGGCATAAAAGTATAAATCAATCACTATAAAAACAATAAAAAAATCAAACACTTGGAGGCTAAATAGTATGCTATTAAACAATGATTGGGCTACTAAAGAGATTAAAGGAGAAATAAAAAGCATCCTGGTAACAAATCACAATGAAAACACAAGAATCCAAAATCTATGGGTTAAAATAAAAGCAGTCTTCAGTGGGAAGTTCATAACTCTACTGGCCTACACAAAAAACAAATAAATTATCTAAGCCTACAACTTAAAGAATTAGAAAGAGAGCAACAAGAAAAGCCTAGAGTAAGCAGAAGGTATGACATAATAAAGATCAGAGTGGAAATAACTGACATAGATACAAAAACAAAACAAAAGATCAACAAAACCAAGAGCTGGTTCTTTGAATGGATAAACAAGATTAATGACCCTCTAGTCAAGCTCACCAAGAAACAAAGAGAGTGTACCCAAGTAAAGAATATCAGAAATGAAAGAGGTGAAGTAACAACAGACCTTACAAAAATACAAATAATTATAAAATCATACTACAAACAACTCTACTCAAATAACTCTACTGGACAACCTAGATGAAATGGACATATTCTTATAAAAAAACTGAATAGGCTGATTACTATTGATGAAATTGAAGCAGTAATAAAAAAATCTTCCAGCAAACAAAAGCCATGGTCCAGATGGCTTTATAGAGGAGTTCTACCAAACATTCAAAGAAAAAATAACACATGTCCTCCTCAGATTATCCCAAAAAATTCAAGAGGAAGTCACACTTTCAAGCTCTTTATATGAAGCCAGCATTACCCTAATTCCAAAACCAGATAAAGACACTACAAAGAAGGAGAAATATAGGCCATTATCCCTGATGAATATAGATGCTAAAATCCTCAATAAAATTATAGCAAATTGGATCTTGCATTACATTAGAAAGATCATACACCATGACCAAGTGGGATTTATTCCAGGGACGCAAGTCAATAAATGTGATACATCACATAACAAATTAGAGACAAAACTCACATAATCATATCAATCCATGAGGAAAAACATTTGACAAAATCCAACACCCTTTCTTGATAAACACTCTCAGCTAAGTGGGAATAGAAGGATCATACCTCAACATAATAAAAGCCTTATATGACAGACCTGCAGCCAATATCATACTCAATGGGCAAAAACTAAAACCATTTCACCTAAGAACAGCAACAACACAGGGATGACCACTTTCACCACTCCTTTTTGACATAGAAGTGCCAGCCATAGCAATTAGACAAGACGTAGAAATGAAAGGTATCAAAATTGGAAAAGAAGATGTAAAACTGTCATTATTGACAGATGACATGATACTTACATAGAAATCCCTAAAGACTCCATCAAAAAATT
This sequence comes from Myotis lucifugus, assembly GCF_000147115.1. NCBI lineage: Eukaryota > Metazoa > Chordata > Mammalia > Chiroptera > Vespertilionidae > Myotis > Myotis lucifugus. The sequence continues at coordinate 3,339,927 of NW_005871129.1, forward strand.
ATTAGACTTAATAAATGAATTTGGCAATGTATCAGGATACAAAATTAACACCAAGAAATCTATGGCATTTTTATACACCAATAGTGAACTTACAGTAAGAGATATTGAAAAATAATCCTGGAGATGAACCAAGATGGTGGCGTAGGTAAACACCTGTACTTGCTGCCTTGCACAACCACATCAAAACTACAACTAAAGACAAAACGGATATCATCCAGAACCACAGGAAGGCTGGCTGAGTGGAAGTCCTACAACTAGAAGGAAAGAGAAAAGCACATTGAAACTGCTAGGAGGTGTGGAGGTGCGGAAGTGCAGAGGTACGGAGGCACGTGCAAAACCGGCTGGCAACTGGGTGTACTGTTGTCTTTTTCAATCGGTAGGGGGATACAAGCTCCTGATTGCTCTAAAAACCAGTTCAGGGTGAGACTCTGGGGACCCAGACTCATACGGGGAGAAACTGGACTGTCTGCCATCAGACCAGAACACAAGGGTGGCTTTGTCTCAGAGGTGTTTGCAGCCATCATTGTTCCTGCACGGGGCCCAGGACACAGAGACCTGGGGACCTCTTCGGGGCAGGGCTGACTGGCATCCATTGCTGTTTGCTCCACCCTGGTGATTACCTGAGACCCTGCCCCACTCAATTTACAACCCCACCCAAGCTGTGTGCAGAATCTTTTGCATATGAATGGCCTGTCCTTATGCAATCTATAACCTAACAAACTGCAACTGGGTCAGAGAGCCCCAGAGCTTCCAAAAGAAGGCCTAAGGCTCAACAGCAGCCTGCATTGCTTCATAGCTGGGCCTCATCTGGGTACTTCCAAACCCCAAACAAAGAGGAGGAATCTGCAGGTCTCTCTGAAGCTCCTGCTAGGTGGACTCAGGAAATTGCTGACTTTGCACCTTCTTGGAGATCCAGGAGCCAGTGTACCCAGTGGTCAGTGTGAGACCATACAAGATTACAACTCTTTACACCCATAAGCAACACACTCATGGGGCAGACTCAGTGAACACCAAAGCCCCACTGAAGCAAGTCCTGCCCCATAAGGGTGTCTCCAGCACAGTAGTTCTCCTATTGTAGACACTGCTGGTCCTCATAGCCAATTGGCCTGGAGGTCAGTTCCTCCCAGTGATACCTACAACAATCAAGGCTTAACTACAGCAAGACTGTGCACAAAGCCCACAAAGGGGTGCACTAAGAGTGTCCACCTCAGGTAGTTAGGAAGGCTGAGCCACTGGGCCCTATAGGATGCCTAGCACACAAAGCCACTCTTATCAACACAGGGAAGCAGCCAAAATGCGGAGACAAAGAAACAGGTCACAAATGAAAGAAATAGAGGAAAGCAAACTACAGGATATAGAGTTCAAAACCACGATTATAAGGTTACTCAAGAATCTTCTAGAAACCTCTGAGAAATATAGTGAGATCCTTAAGGATATGAAAAAAGACCAATTAGAAATTAAGCATACACTGACTGAAATAAAGAATAATATACAGAGATCCAACAGCAGACTAGAGGACCCCAAGAATCAAGTCAAAGATCTGAAATACAAAGAAACAAAAAACACCCAACCGGAAAAGCAAAAAGAAAAAAGAATAAAAAAATATGAAGATAGTGTAAGGAGCCTCTGGGACAGCTTCAAGCATATCGACATCTGAATTATGGGGGTGCCAGAAGAGAGAGAGCAAGATATTGAAAACCTATTTAAAGAAATAATGACAGAAAACTTCCCCTACCTGGTGAAAGAAATAGACTTACAAGTCCAGGAAGTTCAGATAACCCCAAACAAAAGGAATCCAAAGAGGACCACACCAAGACACATCATAATTAAAATGCCAAGAGCAAAAGACAAAGAGAGAATCTTAAAAGCAGCAAGAGAAAAAAGTCAGTTACCTACAAGGGAGTACCCATATGACTGTCAGCTGATTTCTCAACAGAAACTATGCAGGTCAGAAGAGAATGGCAAAAAATATTCAAAGTGATGAATAGCAAGAACCTACAACCAAGATTACTCTTCTCAGCAAAGTTATCATTTAGAATTGAAGGTCAGATAAAAAGCTTCACAGATAAGAAAAAACTAAAGGAGTTCATCACCACCAAACCAGTATTATATAAAATGCTGAAGGGTATTCTTTAAGAAGAGGAAGAAGAAAAAGGTAAAGATAAAAATTATGAACAACAAAGTGATAACAAATACATATCTATCAACAAATGAATCTAAAAATCAAGTGAATAAAAAATCTGATGAACAGAATAAACTGATGCATATAACAGAATGGGGGTCATAGAAAGGGAGTGGACTGACAATTCTCAGGGGGAAGGGGTGTGGGGGTACAGGAAGAGACTGGTCAAAAAATCGTATACCTATAGATGAGGACAGTGAGGAGGTAAGGGCATGGGGTGAGGTGGGAACCAGGTGGAGGGGAGCTATAGGGGGAAAAAAGAGGAACTGTACTAATCTGAACAATAAAGAGTTATTTAAAAAAACATGAAACAATAAAAAAACAAAAAAACAATCCCATTTACCATTGAACCAAAAGAAATAAGATACTTAGGAATAAACTTAATAAGGAGGTAAAAGACCTGTACTTGGAAAACTACAGGACACTGAAAAAAGAGGTAGAGGAAGACATAAACAGATGGAAGAACATACCGTGTTCATGGATTGATAGAATCAACATTAAAATGTCCATACTACCCAAAGCAATCTATAGATTCAATGTACTTCCCATTAAAATACCAATGGCATATTCCACAGACCTAGAACGAACTCTCCAAAAATTCATCTGGAATCCTATATAATAAAGAGGTAATATGCTAATTTTCCTTACAGTGTCCAAGTCAAGACTGGGCAGAAGATAGTGGGCAGGGAAGGGGGCAGGGACTTCCACCCCCAGAGCAGGTGTTCGCAGGACTGCCCAGTGTTAACATCACTCTGCCTCAGAGGTGGAGGCCACTCCCGAATGGTGGGTGGGGATGGGGGCAGCCGGCCAAGCCGGAGTCCAGCTTTGGTAGGGCCGGCGGGAGCCTGAGGCCACCCCAGCCCCTGCAGGTCCCTGGCTAGATGGTGGCTCAGTGGCAGGCGGCGTTTCCATGCATGGCGCCTGGGGGTAGCTGTGAGGGGCGTGGGGCCTTGTCACTGGATGCTGTGCCACCACTACCGCTGCTGCTCAGTGGGAGCGCGGTGGCCTGGAGCCAGAGTGGGCGTGCACAGACTGCTGAGCCTCCTAGTGCCCTGCCCCACCCTGCCCTGGCCCCCTGCCTGCCTCTGTGGCCTAGCCGCGCACTGCCCTGTACTTAAGGCAGGGGGAGGAGGCTCGCGGCTGCCTGTGCCCTAGGCTGCACCATCTACACCATCTGCCTGCCTGGCTGGCAGGGACCAGAGCATCGCAGGTGAGCTGCTCCTACCCCTAGTGGTGGGACGGGGAGGAGGGTGCTGGGTGCAGGGAGGGGACCTCAGCCAGGGTCCTCCTGACTCCGGGAAGGGGCCCAGTCTGGGCCCAGTGGGGAGCTTAGAAAGTCTGGCTGAGCAGGCGCTGGTTCATACCACCTGTAACTCTGCCATCTTTCTCCAGCTCTCCAAGCTAGCCCCCCTGCTCCACCTGCCTGGGAGAATGGGATCTGGGCGACCTCCCTGAGCGCAGACTGTGGGCCTGGAGACTCGAGGAAGAGTGCCCGGCAGGGCCTGGGCAGGGGCCAGTGCAGAACTACCAGGGCAGAGTTGCTTCAATGTCTCAGTGAACTTTGCAACTGACCCAAAGAGGAAACCGAGAGGGGAGAGGCCTGGAGCTGTGGATTCCCAGCGATTTAGTCACTTGAAAACAGCCCCGCTTGGAATGTGAGGTGGCTGTAGATTCAGCTGAGAAGTGAGGGGGCTGAACACCACCATCACTGGGCTCCAGTCAGTCCGAGACCCAAGTGTTCACCACGAGAAGGAAAAAACAGAGGGAGGGGCCAAGAGGAAGGGAGGACAATCGAAGGAAATGTGTCTAGACTTTCCCCAGCCCTCTCCCTCTTTCCGCTGCCTACAAAGCCTCAGGCCTGGCCACAGTTCTGTCTCCACCTTTTAGTCCCCTGTTCTCCAACCACAGAAGAAAGAAATAAGGAAGAAGTCTGTGCTGCCTCCAGAAAGTATCTATAACCTGATCAGCCAGTTGCCTCCCGCAGAGGGAGGCCAGACTGCGGCTTAGGCCCACTCCCTGTGGACATCCCGTGAGGGCTCCCGGTACATCCCATGAGGAGGGGCAGGCCGGGCTGAGGGACCCCACCTCCTATGCATGAGTTTTGTGCACTGGGCATTTAATAATAATAATAATAATAATAATAATAATAATAATAAACAAATAGCCACTGCAATCCTGAGAAAGAAGAACAAAGTTGGAGGGATCACATACAAGATATCAAGCTATATTACAAAGCCACTGTCCTCAAAACTGCCTGGTACTGGCACAAGAACAGACATATAGACCCATGGAACAGAACATAGAACCCAGAAATTGACCCAAGCCATTATGCTCAATTAATATTTGACAAAGGAGACAAGAGGATACAATGGAGTCAAGACAGTCTCTTCAATAAATGGTGCTGGGAAAATTGGTCAGATACATGCAAAAAAATGAAACTGGATCACCAACTTATACTGTACACAAAAATAAACTCAAATGGTTAAAGGACTTAAATATCAGACAGGAAATTATAAAAATCTTAGAAGACTCCATAGGCAAGAAAATATCAGACATATGTCGTAGCAATATCTTTACTGATAGAGCTCCTAGGACAATGGAAACTAAGGAGAAAATAAACTAATGGGACTACATCAAAATCAAAAGCTTCTGCACAGCAAAAGAAACCATCAATAAAACAGTAAGAAAGCCCACTGCATGGGAGAACACATTGGCCAATGTTATCTCAGATATGGGTTTAATCTCCAAAATTTACAGGGAACTCATATAACTTAACAAAAGGTAGATAATCCAATCAAAAAATGGGCACTGTAACCGGTTTGGCTCAGTGGATAGAGCATCGGCCTGTGGACTGAAAGGTCCCAGGTTTGATTCTGGTCAAGGGCATGTACCTTGGTTGTGGGCACATCCCCAGTAGGGGGTGTGCAGGAGGTAGCTGATCGATGTTTCTCTCTCATTGATGTTTCTAACTCTTTATCCCTCTCTCTTCATCTCTGTAAAAAATCAATAAAACATATTTTAAAATAATGGGCAAAAGACCTAAATAGACACTTTATGAAAAAGAACATATAGAAGGCTGAAAAACATATAAAACATGCTCAAAGTCAGTAATCATCCAATAGATGCAAATCAAAACGACAATGGGGTATCATCTCACACCTGTCAGAATGGCTATCATCAACAAATTAACAAAGGACAAGTGCTGGAGAGGATGCAGAGAAAAAGGAACCCTCCTGCACTGCTGGTGGGAATGCAGACTGGTGCAGCCACTGTGGAGAACAGTATGGAGATTCCACAAAAAACTAAAAACAGAACTCCTATTTGACCCAGTAATACCACTTCTAGGAATATATCCCAAGAAACCAGAAACACCAATCAGAAAGGATATATGCACTCCTATGTTTTAGCAGTACAATTTACCATAGCTAAGATTTGAAAACAGCCTAAGTGCCCATCAGCAGATGAGTGGATTAAAAAGCTGTGGTACATCTACACCATGGAATACTACACTGCTGTAAAAAAGAAGGAACTCCTACCATTTGCAACAGCATGGATGGACCTGGAGATCATTATGCTAAGCAAAATAAGCCAGTTAGAGAAAGATAACTATCACATGATCTCACACATCTGTGGGATATAATGAACAAAATAAACTGATGAACAAAAATAGATCCAGAGACTAAGAAACATTGAACAGACAGTTCAACCTCAGAGCGAAGGACGGGTGGGAGGGTAAGAGATCAACCAAAGAACTTTTATGCATGCATATTAACAACCAATGGACATGGACACTGGGGTGGTGGGGTTGTCCAGGGGGCATCAATTGGGGATAAAAGAGACATATGTAATACTTTAAACAGTAAAAAAATTATATATAAAATAACATATCTTTGCCCCCAAATATAATTATTTTTAATTTTTATGTGATTGAAATAAAACTTTGCAGATAAAGTTGAGTCCATAGAATAATCCAGGATAATCATCCCATCTCAAAATCCTTTTAGTCAAAGGCCCTTTCACCAAATAAGTTAGCATCTTCACAGGTTCCAGTGATTACTATATGGGCATCTTTGGTGGCCATTCTGCCTACCACAGGAGCCAAGGATAAAAATCCGATCTGCACTATGTCTCCACTACATTTCTGCAACTCCTTCACAGAAAGCATAGTTGTTTAACTGCCTTACTTTCTGTCACTGTCTCTTTGTTCCCCTCCTTTTAACTCCCACAATTCAAAGAGGAGTGTCCCCATATGTTATTTTATCCTTCTTCCTGCCTTCAACTTTACTGCTGAGCCATTGTGATGAGCAGGCATATTCTCTTTACACATTTGAGGAACTCTATTTTGACATGCTAAAGAAAGAATGCAAGTGTCGGACAAGAGGTAGTACACACACATACAATATACAGATGACATATGGTAGAATTGTGTACCTGAAACCTATATAATTTTATTAACCAACTAGAGGCCCGATGCATGAAATTCGTGCAGGAGAATTGGTCCCTGCCCACCATGGTGGCTGCCTCTGCCTTGGCCCCCACCAAGGTGGCTTCATCTGAAAGGTCATCCAGAAGGTCGTCCAGAAGGATGTCTGGTCTAATTAGCATATTACACTTTTATTATCATAGATGTCACCCCAATAAATTCAATAAAAAATAAAATATATAAAATAAGAATTTCTTCTAGTTATACTAAAGAAAGAAGTAAAACCAATTTAGAAATTATATATATATATAATTTTTTTATTAATGCTCAACTGAGGATATTCTTTCCATTGCTTTTCAGATAGAGAGGGGGAGGGAGGGACGGAGGTAAGAGAAAGAGAGAGAAAGAGAGAGAGAGAGAGAGAGAGAGAGAGAGAGAGAGAGAGAGAGAGACATGAATGTGAGAGAGACATCGACTGGTTGCCTCCCACATGTGCCCAGATCCAGGGCAGGGAGTGAACCCGTGAGCCTTCAGTGGGCGAGCTGATATTCGAACCCCTGAGACACAACAGCCAGGGCCTAATTTAGAAATCTTTTAAAGATGATTGCATAGATCTTAAGACAACAGTCTTTCTGCATAACACTGTTTGGCAGATAAGAAGTTGATTATTACCTTATTCTTTCTCTTTGCTATTTTTCTATAACATATCCTTATGTTTCCTAAGCCAGATAGGTATGTCTCTTATGTAATAGGGAGAAAGTCAGATGCTCAGGAGGCAATAACTAAATAATTAAATATCAATGTGTTAGTAAACACATTCTCATCTACTATATAATGAGTATAGCAGATGTAAAATATTATTTAATAGCAAATGTAAAAAAAAATATTGATATGATGTTACTCATTAGAAGTGTCAACGAAGTGTTTTAGAAATGGTTCTCCAGAATTGGAGGGATAGGAAAGAGACTCTGATTATTTGATTTTTGGGGGGTATATGTACATATATGATTTAAATAGGAAATAAAACATTGAAAGAACTTTTAATAAAATATTAGGTGAATTTCTATCTAAGAAATTAATCTAGAGAAAAGTAAAGGTTAAAATAAAATCTCTTGGTTACAAATATTTCAATAGTCTAAAGGCAATATTTGTACAAAGCAGAATTTACTCCCTCTGGGTAAATACAGCCACATGGGATGCACCTTAAGACAACAGATGTCTTTACGTTAATTAGAAAAATGTGCCACGTCCTCTGGCAGATGCAGTCATATTCCCGAGCTCACAGCTTGGCAAGCAGTGTGGGCTGGATTTCATCCTCCATAGGCCATCAGCTGGAAACCCTCCTGAAGTCAATAAACAGCAAAACCATAGGAAGCATCCCTGCAAGGGTCATTCAATTGTCCAACATTCCCAGTTATACTATTGCAAATTGGCTGAAAAATGCGATATAGACAGCTTTAGAATTCAAACTGTTGGTGCTTATATTTGCTGTTGTTGAGTTTCAATGTGATATCATTTATAATTTTATTGGCTTTTCTGCTGTTTTCAAAAGTTTTACTGTAGCATAGTCAAAGCAATATCACACCTTATTTTCTTCATAAAAGTCAGTTTTGTGCCAAGAATAAGGCAGCCAAAATAGTGTATCCAAGTGCAATTATAAGATGGTTTCTTTTCTAGTGAGAATTTTAAGATAGTAAAATAAACTATAAGAATACACCATTTTCAAGTTACTTAACTGCACATCAGAACAAAGTTCAAGAAGAATTTTAGAAATGAGAAAGTATTCAGCATGGAACACAGCAAAATTCACAGTGTCAGCAATTTTCAAAGATTATCAGACATGCAAAGATACAGAAAAAGAAAACCCATAATGAGGGGAAAAAATAAAACAATCAAGACTCAGATTTGACACAGATATCTAAATTATCATAAAAGTCATTAAAATAGTTATCAAAATTATAATTCAAGAGTAGAGCTTTGGAAGATATTATTAAAAGATTAAAATCAAACAATCTGAGGATAAAAACTGTAACAACTGAGATGAAAAAATTCTCGATAGGATAAATGCCACATCAGATATTGTAGATAAAGATTAATAATTGTGAAGACCTATCAATAGAAACTATTCAAAATGAAATACAGAGAGAAGCATTTCAATAAATTAAGACCATTGGTAACTTGAGGGTCAGCTGTGAGCAGACTACTATATGTTTAATTTTGGACTTTCAGTGATGGGACTAGGACAGAAAAAATGAATAAATTATTGCCAGTAAATTTTCAAATATGATGGAAATTGTAAACTCATATAACCAAGAACCTTAAAAAACACCAAGCACAAGAAATGTCAACAAAATTATACCAAGGTCCATCAAAATTGAATTACTCAAAACCATAAAGAGAAAGTAGTATTAATTAAATAGCTGCAATATATTATATTCATATTGATATTTAGTTTTTTATATGTCTGTTGGGAAAGAGAAGTCAAAAATAAGTTTGATTCACTACTGGAGGGAATGTAAACTGGTATAGCCACCGGATAACAGTATGGGGACTTCTCAAAAAATTAAGAATAGAGTTACCATATGACCCAGCACCCCTTCTGCTGGGTATGTACTCAAAAATTTGAAAAAAAATATTTGCAAAGATATATGCACCCATATTTTCCTAGCAACATTATTCATGGTGGCCAAGTTATGAAAACAAATGAATTATCCCTTGATAGATGATTGGAGAAGATGTGGTACATATATCCAATGGAATATTACTCAGCCATAAAAAAGATGAAATCTGCCATTTGTGACAACATAGTTGCATCTTATAAATATTCTAAGCAAAATAAGTCAGAGTAAAAAGTCAAGAACCATATGATTTTACTTATAGTGATATATAAAACTGAAAGCAACAAATGAACAAAAAAGACAAACAAAGACTCACAGACAACAGTACGGTGGTTACCAGAGGGACGGGGGTTGGGGTACAAGTGTATGGTCACAGAAGCAGATTTTATTTTGAGTGTTGGGCACTCAAATGCAATGTACAGATGATGTATCATAGAATTGTACAATT
>NW_005871129.1:3349987-3386798 GCF_000147115.1 Myotis lucifugus
GGCAGGGTGGATGGGGAGGTTATTGCTCTACCCCGTCACAACACAGAAGCAGGGCCTGTGTGTGTGTGTGTGTGTGGGGGGGGGTTGGGGCGCCGCACCCTGTCACACACAGAGCTGCAGGGCGATCAGGGGGTTTTGGGCGCTGCCCCCTGTCATGCTGATCTGGTGCCAGGAGGGCTCGCGGCTCTGCTGATCCCAGTACTGGGAGGCATATTACCCTTTTACTATATAGGATAGAGGCCTGGGGGCCTGCTGGTTTGCCCTGAAGGGTGTCCTGGATCAGGGTGGGGGTTCCCACTGGGGTGCCTGGCCAGCCCGGATGAGGTGATGATGGCTGTTTGCAGCTGGTCACACACCCTTCAGGGTGGGGGTCCCCACTGGGGTGCCTGGCCAGTCTGGGTGAGGAGCTGAGGGCTGCTTTCAGGCTGGCAGTTGACTGAAGCTCCCAACCACTCCTTTTTTTCTTTTTCTTTTTTTATTTTTTATTCTGGGCCAGCTTTAGCTCTGGCTCTAGCTCTGAGGCTTCCGCTGCTATAATCGAAACAATGTATAACTCTAGCTCTGAGATCCTGGCTGGCTGAAAGCTTTTTTCTGGGGTTTTGTTTAGCTTCTATATTTGCAACATAGTTTCTTAGAGTTGTAGCTCAGAGGCCAGCAAGTCAGGCGGGGAACGTTGCAGTCTGCAGTCACTGGAGCAAGCAAGCCTCATGTTTGCTTCCAGCTGCCTGGCTGCCCGCCGCCATCTTGGCTGACAGTTAATTTGCATAAGGATATGCTGATTAGCCAATGGGAAGGGTAGCGGTCATACGCTAATTACCATGTTTCTCTTTTATTAGTGTAGATGTCACCCAATAAATTTAATTAAAAAGAATAAGCATGACTACAGAGAAAGACGAATCTGAGAGTTATTTTTTTAAAATATGTATTTTTATTGATTTCAGAGAGGAAGGGAGAGGGAAAGAGAGATAGAAACATCAACGATGAGAGAGAATCATTGATTGGCTGCCTCCTGCTTGCCCCCTACTGGGGATCAAGTTTGCAGCCTGGGCATGTGCCCTTGACCAGAATTGAACCTGAGATCCTTCAGTCCACAGGCTGACACTCTATCCACTAAGCCAAACCAGCTAGAGCTCTGAGAGTTATTAAAGCTTAAGGAAAGAACAAAGAGAACAGGCAATTAGAAAATATGGAGTAGAAATTACCCAAATTATTTTTATTCATGTGGGAAAATGTTATAGAAATATTTCTTTATGACATCATAATATCACTTTGAACAGGCCTTACATTGCCAGTTTTCAATGATCTATAGAACATAATTCTTATGTTCTAAAGTTTTAGCCAAGCAACAATCTTCCAACCTTGTCAGTAAAAGGTTTTCCAATGCAGAAATCATATTTCTTTAAAGACCATGAAATCTGGCTCCAAGGAGCACATTTAACTTCCCTAGATGTGGGATTTACCTGAACTGATGTTCTGCTACTTTTATTTGAAGCAGCAAATGAGGCCACATGTATTTGCAGCATTAGCACATATAACGATAAAAATTGGATGTTGTACCCATATTCACTGTTCTGGGGATTGTGCTGTGAGACACCCCAGATGTTACTCCTTGGCAAACAGTTGTTATTCGGTACTTGGGGCTCAGAAGATTATCTTATGATTCTGGATATGTCCCAAATTTGCTCTCCAAGCATCTGTCCTAATTCAGCCAAGCAGATAATATAAATGGACTTCCTTACTAACAAGGTGATGTGTAAAGTGACAGTCACAGTGTTTGGGAATCCTTCATGAATAGCACTACTTTCCCATGCTGTCTAATGTACTTCACTGTTTAATGAATGATGGCTGTTGGTTGAACAGAAGGCTCATGTTCACCATGAAGACACATTTCTTAATGGATACAGTGTACTGCAACTTCCTTTGGGCACTGCTTGCCTGCATGATAGTATGAGATTTTAATAGACACTGAGAAGCAGGCAGCCTCTTGTCTAATGGCAATAGTTTGTTAGTTTTGTTTTTCTTTAAGTGTTTTCAATATTACATTTCTTTTCATAACTCTATTTTATATTTTTATATTATTTATTTTTACCTATTCATTCAGAATTCAAACAATTTATTAAATCATAGCAATGGACCAGATAGTTTCTGTGAATATATATGTGCTCTATCATTCTTCCATCTTGGTGTGATGTCCAAAGTTGATTCCATCTAGCCAAAATAAGTCAGTTATGGAAATTTTCCGTTTTACTTCCACTAATGTCCTAGGTAAAGGCTTCACCCTTTATTCCCAGGACTTAAAAAGTTCTCTGGGTCTGGCTACTGGATGGATGGTTCTTCAGTTGGGTCAGATGGGATTAATTTATTGAATCAATCACTGCAATAAAAGAACCAGCAGTTCTGTTTATGTGTTTTAGTAAGAAAACCACAACACTATTGGAGCTCCTCCTTAATTAGTATCATGCCAGTCCCTTTTAGTCTATCATGATCCATCTATTTTATGCAGGGTCCATGCAGGCAAAACGAACAGGAATACACAGGGAATCACCACTCTGAATCCAAGGTATTGAATGTGACTCTGATGTCTGCATTGCTACCCTCACATAGCATAGCTTCTCTTGGCTGGAGAGAGAGCAGTGTCAGGCATTTCCATTTGACTGCTCTAATGCTTTCTTTTCTATAGGCCGTGGAACCAAAGCTAGGGTTCTATTAGCAGGAAAGTATATATATAGAGAGAGAGAGAGGAGGAGGGAGGGAGGGAAGGATATATATATATACACACACACACATACCTGTGCTTAGAACACAGATAAATGATCACAGTTTGGAGCTACAGGTTCATTAGACTCCCTTGTAATGGGGTGACCCGTGGAGACTACCACCAGGCACTCAGATCAAAATTTAGGAGCCTTTATTAAGCTGGCCAGCGACTACAATTACAGCACCCTGCCAAAGCAGAGGCTGAACTGCAGTGCCGACTACAGGAGTTACAGCATTTTTATTTGCAAAATCCACAAAGTTACAACGCCTTGTTTACACAATTTGTTCCCGACACAGTACAGCATCAGTATAGTGACTACCTTCCTATCTATGTGTTCTAGGACAGTGTGCCCCCCCCCCCCCAAGCACCAGATATGCAGCCCAGCACCTCTGGGCCTTCTGAGAAAGAAGGCCTGTGTTCTGGGAAGGGGCCATGAGACCAAATCTCAAGGCCTGGCCTGGTGTCAGCACTGACAACTCTGTCTGGGGCATAGTTTACAGCCTTTCTGGAATGGGAGTAGTCTTATTTTCCTTATTATTTAGCACAGAAGCTATACTATCAGGGTTAAAATTTCAAACAGCAGTTTTTATATAAGATGGATACTTCATCCCTGAGACACACATTTTGTCAACAGTACATTTATCAATTGTGTTTCATACTTCGCCAACCTAACTTGCCGGTCATAATAGTATTTCATATAATCTAGCCTTGAAGTCAGTTTTCACATTGTATGTATGACCCCTGAAGATCAGGTATTCTCTCTTCCCTAGTATACAGTTAGTCTGGTAAATGGCAGCACATACTTTGGAGAAGGATTGGGAGAATACTTACTTGTGGTGTTGCAGGGTTCTTCCTCAAGGGAGGTCAGCCTCCCTTTCAACTCACTCTGATTCAGAACTGACCAACAATTTTGCCTACTAGATGAAACTTCTATTCACTAGATTTTGTATTTTTCTTGTTTCTACAATACAAGTTACTCTTGTTTGCTATCCACTCATCTTGTACCATGTCTATGAATACTTCCTCGGTTTCCATTTCAACCTTGGTACTCATTATGGCAACTGTATCCACCTTGCCTCTGACATAGAAGTAGTTTAAGTGTCTTATTTTTTCTACTCCAGATTTCTATGACTCACATTGAACTAGTGAGATTAGTTCCAAGGTATCTCATTTTGTCAACTCTGGGTTATAGGATGTGCCCCCCCCGCCCCCCCCGCCATACAGTTTCTCAAATATGTTACCCCTGAAACCTCCTGATGAATATAGTAGCTGGTGGATTATTTGTACTAAAAAAAACATTTCTAACATGTTTACCACCCTGAGGCTTTAGATCCCTCTAATGACATACTAGGAATTATCATCACAGACAAGCAGTACTTACTGTCACATGATTGGTGAGTGACACATTTCTAGTGTCTGCTGTCTAGAATAATTTTATGTACCAACTCTCTTAGTTTGATATTTTACGAAACAGACCTGAGATAAACACTTAAATACCATTTAAATTTTGGGGGACATTACTTGAAAGTTGGAGAGGAAATAGGGAGGAAAATTAGGGAAGTAGTTAAAGCCTAAGAGGGCATTACTGAGGCACTTCCATGAGCAGTAGGGGCTTAATTCACTGCACTTCCTAAGGGGCTTTCAGAAGGCCTCCTAGAGGTGTCTGCCTGAAGGAGGGGAGTCTTCAACATATATTCACTGCTCTTTGGTTGAGTTTTAGCTGGAGGAGGTGTTATTTCTTTTGCTTTCTGGTCTCATTTATTTTGACTACAACATCAAGGAAAGTCTAGAAGAAAAAATGAAAATGCATGCCTGGTTTGCACTTAGGGTCCAAATTCTCAGTGCCAGGTGACTCTGAGTTTCTGTGCAACCATTTATTATACATGTGGCTAAAATAAGATGTATGATAATATATGTAAGCATGGGTGTTTAGCTGAGACTAAAGAAAAATGTTTTAATATTCAATAACTCAGGAAGTACTTATTCTTGAGCTTTCCTGAAAACCATTTTATAAGATGAGTTTACATAATAGAAAAGTGCAAGGTGAAGCAGCAAGTGCTGATGTAAAATCTGCAGCAAGTCTATTTTATTCTGTAGGATACAATTTATGCAACCAAAACCCTGCAGGGGAAAATTCAGCAAAGAAACTACTAGTAAGACATATATACTCAATTGGAGATTCAAGACTAACACCAGATGGGAACAGAGCAGAAATGTAGGATGTAAATATTGTATATTCTAAAACATATAAAATAACATAGCTAGGTAATAGGTGGGAGTCAAAGGATATAATTTAAATATGGGAATCCAAATTGTAGATGTAAAAATAAGGAAATGGGAAACTAAGAGCATTATAAAAGCATAAATTTAACAACTAGAAACTCTTTTAAAAATACATTTTTATTGATTTCAGAGAGGAAGGGAGAGAGAGATAGAAATATCAATGATGAGAGAGAATCAGTGATTGGCTGCCTCCTGTACACCCCACACTGGGAATCAAGCCCACAACTCAGGCATGTGCCTTGACCGAGATTTGAACTGTGACCTCCTGGTTCATAGGTCAACACTTAACCACTGAGCCATGCTGATCAGGCTAGAAACACTTTCAATTAAAAAAAGAAATACATGGAGAAAGAATCAGAAGTAAATAAAGAACTACATGATAGCATTATAAGCAAATACTTTAGTCCTGTCGACAAATGTAAAGGTTTAATTCACATATTAAAGAAACAGATTTTGAAATAGGCTAAAAAAAAAAGCATACACATTTATTGAAGAGACTGTCTTGACTCCATTGTATCCTGTTGCCTCCTTTGTCAAATATTAATTGAGAATAATGACTTGGGTAGATTTCTGGGTTCTCTGTTCTATTCCATTGGTCTATATGTCTGTTCTTGTGCCAGTACCAGGCAGTTTTAAGAACAGTGACTTTATAACAGCCGTGGGCAAACTACGGCCCGCGGGCCGGATCCGGCCAGTTTGAAATGAATAAAACTAAAAAAAAAAAAAGACCGTACCCTTTTATGTAATGATGTTTACTTTGAATTTATATTAGTTCACACAAACACTCCATCCATGCTTTTGTTCCGGCCCTCCGGTCCAGTTTAAGAACCCATTGTGGCCCTCGAGTCAAAAAGTTTGCCCACCCCTGCTTTATAATATACCTTGATATCTGTTATTGTGATCCCTCCAACTTTATTCTTCTTTCTCAGGATTGCTGTGGCTATTCAGGATCTTTTCTTATTCCAGATGAATTTTTGGAGAGTATGTTCTAGGTCTGTAAAATATGCCTTTGGTATTTTAATGAAGATTGCATTGAATCTATAATTTTTTTGGGGTAGTATGGGCATTTTAATGATGCTGATTATACCAATCCATGAACACAGTATAATCTTTCATTTGTTTATGTCTTTCTCTATCTCTTTTTTCAATGTCCTGTAGTTTTCTGAGTACAGGTCTTTTACCTCCTTAGTTAAGTTCATTCCTAGGTATCTTAATTTTTTTTTTTTTTGGTGCAATGGTAAATGGGATTTTTTTTTTTTAGTTTCTCTTTCTGTGAGTTCATTATTTGTATATAAAAAAGCCATAGATTTCTGGGTGTTCATTTTGTATCCTGCTACATTGCTGAATTCATTTATTAAGTCTATTAATAATAAGTTGTTTTTTAATGGAGTCTTTAGGGTTTTCTATGTACAATATCATGTCATCTGCAAAAAATGACAGTTTTACTTCTTCTTTTCCAATTTGGATGCCTTTTATTTCTTCTTGTCTAATCGCTATGGCTAGCACTTCCATTACTATGTCAAACAGGAGTGGTGAAAGTGGGCATCCTGTCTTGTCTTTTCAATAAATGATGTTGGGGAAATTGCTCAGATACATGCAAAAAAAAAAATGAAACTAGACCACCAACTTACACCAGACACAAAAACAGTCAAAATGGATAAAGGACCTAAATGTAAGATGGGAAACCATAAAAATCTTAGAAGAATCCATAGGCAGCAAAATAACAATATACGTTGCAGTAATATCTTTACTGGTACAGCTCCTAGGACAAGGGAAACTAAGGAAAAAATAAACAAATGGAAATAAATCAAAATAAAAAAATAAAAAGCTTCTGCATAGCAAAAGAAACCGTCAACAAAACACAAGAAAGCCCACTGCATGGGAGAACATATTTGCCAATGTTATCTCTGATAAGGGGTTAATCTCCAAAATTTACAGGTAAGTCATACAACTTAACAAACGGGAGATTTTTAACCCAATTTAAAAAATGGGCAAAAGGCCTAAATAGACACCTTACAAAAGAGGACATACAGAAGGCCAAGAGACATATGAAAACATGCTCAAAGTCACTAATCATCTGAGAGATGCAAATCATAACAACATTGAGGTACCATCTCACACCTGTCAGAATGGCTATCATCAACAAATCAAGAAATGACAAGTGCTGGCGAGGATGTGGAGAAAAAGGAATCCATGTGCACTGCTGGTGGGAAGGCAGACTGGTGCAGCCACTGTGGAAAACAGTATGGAATTTCCTCAAAAATTAAAAATGAAACTCCCATTTGACCCAGTAATCACACTTCTAGGCATATATTCCAAGAAATCAGAAACACCGATCAGAAGGGATATATGCACCCCTATGTTCATAGCAGCACAATCTACAATAGCTAAGATTTGGAAACAGCCTAAGTGCCCATCAGCAGATGAGTGGATTAAAAAGCTGTGGTACATCTACACAATGGAATACTATGCCACTATAAAAAAGAAGGAACTTTTACTATTTGCAACAGCATGGATGGACCTGGAGAGCATTGTGCTAAGTGAAATAGCCAGTCAGAGAAAGATATTTATCACATGATCTCACTCATTTGTGATTTATAATGAACAACATAAACTGATGAACACAAATAGATCCAGAGACAGAGAAACACCAAACAGACAGTCAAACCTCAGAAGGAAGGAAGGGGAGGGTGTGGAGGGGTAAGAGATCAAAGGACTTGTATGCATGCATACTAGCATACACAATGGACACAGATACTGAGGCGGTGGGGGCTTGTCCTGTTGGGTGGAAATGGCCAGAGAGGAGTCAATGGGGGAAAAAGGAGACATACTGGTACATAATACTTTTAACAATATAAAAAAAGAAAGTTTAAGATTTTTTTAAAAAGCAAAAGTATTAGTCTTTCTGAACTATTTTATTAAGTATGCCTATTATGGCCCTAACTGGTTTGGCTCAGTGGATAGACCATTGGCCTGTGGACTGAAGGGTCCCAAGTTCGATTCCAGTCAAGGGCACATGCCTGGGTTGTGGCCTTGATACCCAGTAGGGGGCATGCAGGAGGCAGCCGATCAATGATTCTCTCTCATCATTGATGTTTCTCTCTGTCTCTCTCCCTCTCCTTTCCTCTGTGAAATCAATAAAAATATATTTTAAAAATGCCTATTATGTACATACTAGAGGCCTGGTGCATGAAATTCGTGCATGGGGGTGTCCCTCAGCCTGGCCTGCACCCTCTCCAATCTGGGAAGCCTCGGGGATGTCCAAATACCAGTTTAAGCCCGAGCCCAGGGATTGGGCCTAAACCGGCAGTCTGACATCCTTCTCACTATCCAGGATTGTTGGCTCATAACTGCTTGCCTGCCTGCCTGATCACCCCCTAACCACTCCCCTGCTGGCCTGATTAATGCCTAACTGCTCCACTGACGGCCCAATCGCCCCCAACTGCCCTCCCCTGCTGGCCATTTTGTGGTGGCCATCTTGTGGCAGCCATCTTGTGATGACATGGGGCAGCTGTCTTGTGACAATGTCATGCAACACCACCTAGGCTTTTATTATGTGATCATATATGTATATACATATATGTATATAATCATATACGTATATACATGTACATATGCAATTCTAGCTTGTTTCACTAAAAGAACATCAAAATTTTAAAGTAAAATATTATGATAGTAGCAGCCATAACTAGTGACCAGATATTTTTAAATACAAAAGGAACCAGGACTCCATGGATACAAGGTCTGGGACAGGGATAAAAACAAGGTGAGTACAGGATATCTTATGAGAGAAAGCAAGGGAATGCTTAAAAAGCTGACAGGGGCATGTCAAAGTTTAGAGGAATTGACTGGAAGGGCTGCTACTGGCTAAATCTGAATAAATACTGTGTCCAAAACCATACATTTTTAGGACTTAATTTATGAGTCCATTGCAATTCTCAAAATCAAAGTTTGGAAAATCATGTTTTTTTTTGTTGTTGTTGTGTGTTTTTTTAAATACCAAAAAATGCACAAGAAATTAGTGAATTAGAAAACCATTCATATTCACCAACATAATAATTGATCCTGACAGGTAATAATTAATAACCAATAGATTCTTAATCCATTTATTAAAAGCTGTTAGGGCCAAGTAAGCTACATGGTTTTAACAATCACCTATGGGTCACTGACTCATTGTAAAACCAAAAATTAAACTTGTATTTTTGTTGTACACCAGTTAAATAAAGTGACCTTATATAGCATCATCAGAATGGGACAAACTGGCCTAGTGTATCTCCTGATGAAATCTAATATAAAATATAAGATATCATCTATATTGCATTCTTTTTTAAATTTATTTTCCCTTTATTGATTAAGATATTACAAATGTGTCCTTATCCCCCAATGTCCTCTCATCCCCCCAATCCTGCCATCACCCTCACCCCCTGTTGTCCACATCCATCGCTTATGCTTATACGCATGCATACAAGTCCTTTGGTTGATCCCCTCACCCCCACTCTCCCCTACCTTCCCTCTGAGTTTTGAGCATCTGATTGATGCTTCTCTGTCTCTACATCTGTTTTTGTTCATCAGTTTATGTTGTTCATTATAATCCACAAATGAGTGAGAGCATGTGATATTTATCTTTCTCTGACTGGCTTATTTCACTTAGCATAATGCTCTCCAGCATTCTTTATATATATATATATATATATATATATATATATATATATATATATATATACATATATATGAATGATTGATTTCAGAGAGGAATGGAAATGAGAGAGAGAGAGAGAGAGAGAGAGAGAGAGAGAGAGAGAGAACCATCAATGATGAGAGAGAATCATTGACTGGCCTCCTCCTGAATGCCACCCTCCCCCCCGGGGATTGAGCCAGCAATCCCAGCCATGTGCCCTGACCAGAATGGAACCTGGGACCCTTCAGTCCACAGGCTGACACTCTATCCACTGAGCCAAACCAGCCAGGGCTATACTGCATTCTTACTGAAATATTAAATCTGAAGCACAGTATTAAAAAAAATTTAATCAAATCCAGACTCTGGCACATTCTACAAGATACCTAGACTAGACTCTTTAAAAATGTCAATGTCATCATTGTCTTAGATTTAAAAAAAAAATGTGGTAGAACCTTTCTAAATCAAAATCCTATAATAATAAAAGCCTAATATGCAAATTGTCCCCTCGCCTAGAGTCCCGCTGGGAATTTGACTGCTTGACCAGTCACTATGACCCACACTGACCATCAAGGGGCAGACGCTCTGACTGATAGGTTAGCTTGCTGTGGGTGCTGGTGGGCTGGACTGGAAAGTGAGGTTGAGGTAAGAGCTGTCAGGAAACTCCAAGGGTTTGGCCCCAGCCCCAGGTGGAGGGGGGTGGGAGTGGGAGGCAAGATGTACTGGGTGGCGCTGGGGCTGCTAACATGTGATCTGAGAGCCATGGACTACACAGCCCACCGCAGCCTGTGGTGTTCTCAGTGCACAATTTATAATCTTCAGAGCTGCTTCTTTTTATTTGTTAAGTTTCATTAACTACTCCAGGAGAGTGGGTAGCACCATTATGGGTGATGGGCCAGGCACGCCTGCCCGAGGCCAAGGGGCGGCCGTGGTCTCCCAGGGACACTGCAGAGAAGGGGGTGGGGCTGAGTCAGAGAAAGAGAGTCCAAAACTTGAAAGGAAGCAGGAGGCAGTGAGGGGCGGAGGGTGACAGCTGTGCAGGGCCCTAGAAAAGCTGCTGGGTGGGGGCAGCTGAGGAGCCTGGTGCCTCTCCCATGGGACAGGCTCCACATCCCTCCCTCCTCCTCCCTAACCCTAACCCTAACCCTAACCCGTCACCCCAGCTCTCCTCTGAGGCCCCGCCTGGGCCCCCGCCCCCCAAAGCCCTGTTCCACATAGCTTCACCCCACACAGCCTTTGGAGAGCTCCACCCCCGGAGGAGAAAGTGTGAAGCTGCAGACTTGAGTTCGCAGGTGGGGGGGGGGAGGGGCAGAGCAGGGCCCACCAAGTTAGATGGAGGGGAAGGATGGAGAAACCCCCAGAACTGGGGACAGAGATGGGCGGGGAAAGAGAGCCATGTGCAAGTGTTACCCTTGGTTGAGTAGAAATACTGACCCCACTTTACAGACTCCAGCAAAGTGTGTGTGTGGGGAGGGGAATGGGCGGGGGGACAAAGACAAAAGAGGGTGTGAGGGGACTAGATGGATGGAGAGCAGCGACATTTGATTCATGGCCTATTTATATTTATTTTGGTTAATATATTTTTATTGATTTCAGAGAGGAAGGCAGAGGGAGAGATAGAAACATCAATGATGAGAGAGAATCGATCTGCAGCCTCCCACACGCCCCCTACTGGAGATTGAGCCCACAACACAGCAATGTGCCCTTGACCAGAATTGAACCAGGATCCTTCAGTCCGCAGGCTGTGGCTCTATCCACTGAGCCAAACCATCTAGGGCAACCCATGGCCTGTTTAAAACCACTGCAGTAGGCGGAGCAGGGGTCTTACCATGATGGTGTTACCTGATAATGAGGGTGTCTCTCCTTATGTTGGGGTAATCGGAACTGCAGTGAAGTAAAGACACATCCATGGAGCCTGCAAAGGGTTTTCACGCACACGATGCAATTTTCTTTGTGTGGCAGCTGAAGAGGGTGAGCAGAGCCTTGGAAGGACATGAGGTCTCCAAGACCAGGGGCTGGAGGGAAAGTGTGTGCCAAGCATTACGCACCATGAGTTACAATCTACATATATAAAAGACTAATATGCTACTAGTAAGTGTCTGACCAAGTGGTCAACTGACTGGTCGCTATGATATGCACTGACCACCACAGGGCAGATGCTCCAACCGGTAGGTTAGCTTGCTGCTGGGGTTGGGCTGATCAGTACTGGGTGAGATGGGACCGGACACGCCCTGGAGCCCCCCTGTGGCCCCTCCCCGGCCACCGGCCCCTATTGGCCCTGATCAGGACTGGGCGAGACATCCCTAATTGGCCTCGATTGCTGGCCAGACAGAAGGACCCCACCCATGAATGAATTCATGCACTGGGCCTCTAGTAAACAAATAAGATATTAAAATAAAATGTCATGCATGTAACTTAACTGAATCTTTAATGCAAAAATATAAATAGAAAGGGTGCATATGGATGAATCTGAGAAATTTGTTTTACATTTCCCATGAGATAATGTCAGATCAATGTTAAATTACTTGTTTGTGATTTGATTATATAAAATATGTATGGTAATCAAGTAGGATGGTGTCCTTGTTCTTAGGAAATACATGTTAAAGTATCAAGAAATAAAATGCCATTGTGTTTGGGGCATACTTTTAAATGATTTGACAAAAAAGTACATGCATATGTATGTTGTGTGTCTATGTGTGTATGTGTGTGTGTATGAATGTATAGAGATTGAAAAAGAGGAGAGAGAATGCCATAAAATGTTAACAATTACTGAATCTAGGTAAATGTTACAGTTAATTATACTATTGTATACTTTTTCTATATTTATATATAATGTATACTATATATTTCTATACTTTTTAAATAGTAGAAAAATTTCAATGTTAGGAACACATCAAAAAAGTAATTTGATTTTTATCATCATTAAAAGGTGATAAATATAGCCCTGTTGCTATCTTTTAGAGCTCTCCATCTAGCTATCTTACGGGTGGGAAATACTCTTTTTTAAAAAAAAAGGAATTTTGAACTCTTAATCATAATGCTTTAAATATTTATCAAATGTGTCTTTGTAATTGAATAACTATGAACTATATAAGAAATCATTATCATCAGCAAACTGAGGCAAAATAAGTATTAACTCTTAAGATGATTTTTGTATTATTCCTCAAACATTTTCTGACATTACTCATACTTTCAGTATTAAAATATGGTTTTCCTATATGGTTTATGCAATACATTGAGCTTTTATTATTTTCTTGTTTAGTTTTATGAATTTACTAAATATGTTACTATGAATCTATTAATTCATAAAGCCACTAAAGGTATAGCTTGATATTTGATATATGTCCTTTGGGATTAGCCGCCGCCATTTATAACTTTGCTTATTTCTCCCTCAAAGCCTCATTTTTTTCAATATAAAATGAAGAAAATAATACCACTCTATCATATGTGGATAGTACTAAATAAGAATTTAATGTAAAACACATAGTATAATATTTACCACATTATACAGCCTCAGTAATTGTTAGATATAATTATCACCAGTTACATCAACATTAATTACTTTGCTTGCAGTTATAGCTTAATGAATTTACACCTATCCTCATTCTTGTTCCTTCAAGATTTCAGAATATTTGATAACTCTCATCTGTTATCTGTAACGGATGTTCAAGTCTAAGCAAATACCCGAAGCTCTGTGTGAAAGACAACGTAATTTAAGGACTAACTATAAGCCACTCAGTTTTTCCCTTGCTGGCTTTTCTAGTTATTGACTTCTAGGATCTCAGATTACAGCACAATTTCTGATCAAATATTGGGCACTGGAGAGGTTATTATAGCTGTTGGAATGTAGTTAATTAAGGTGAAATTTGCCCCTAGAGTTCGAAGTGCTTTTTTTACTTGGAAAGAGGCTGAGCAGTTCACATCCCTCAGGCATGCACCTTTGCTTCCTCCATGTCTTCACCCACATGCTGAGAACCATTACAGCCCAGGCCAGGCAACATGAGAAAACTCACTTCAGCAAAAGGGTTGCTCAGTATCAGCCTGCTTTCTCCAGATGCTGTCATGGACTTGTTACTTGAATCTAATAATCCATGCCTACAAGATTGCCCTTCAAACAATAAAACCTCAAATTTGCCTAGGCTAACCTAGAATTTACATATTCATATATATACTTATTATGTCTTCTGTGTGTGTAAAATAAACCTCAGAATGTTGTAGACATTTGCCTAAGCTCATTGAACTTTTGGTGAAGGAAAAATCTAAAGATCTAAGTCTAGGATGCATATTTACTTCTCTGTGTTCTAATGCTGCAATTCCCTGTGACACACGGCATGCCACATTCATTTATCACATAACTTTTGGCTTATAGTAATAGACAAATAAATTTTGAATTATGATAACTTAATTTAAATAGAAATTACAATTATAGAATTTGAGGTAGGGGAGGGCATTAGAGTTTATTTGGTCCAAAATTTTTTGTTGATTCCAAAACTCCACATCCATAAAATACTTCAAAGTTTTATTTATTATTTCCAAAAAATAGGCCCCCTAAACATCAACAACCAATACATTGAGGGAAACTTAGATTAGAGAAAAATATTTCCTCTCATTTTTCTCAATACATATATGATAGGCCCACCTTTTATTTCTATAGGCCTAATTTGCTAAATAAAACAGATGAGAGTGAAAGAGTCCCAAATTATCTATCTATATCTATTATCTATCTATCTATCTATCTATCTATCTATCTATCTATCATCTATCATCTATCTAGCATCATCTATTCAAATTAGGTGAGAAACTCCAGACCCATCCTATCTAATAAAAGAGTAATATGCAAATTTACCATCACTCCAATACACAAGATGGCAGCCCCTATGTGGACACAAGATGGCCAGCAGGGGAGGGCAATTTGGGGCAACCAGGCCTGCAGGGGAGGGCAGTTGGGGGCGACCAGGCCTGGAGGGGAGGGAAGTTGGGGGCGACCAGGCCAGCAGGGGAGGGCAATTAGGGGTGACCAGGCTGGCAAGGAAGGGCAGTTAGGGGTGACTGGGCCAGCAGGGGAGGGCAGTTGGGGGCAATCAGGCCAGCAGGGGAGCAGTTAGGCGTCGATTGGGCTGGAAGAGGAGTGGTTAGGGGGTGATCAGGCTGGCAGGCAGAAGTGGTTAGGGGCAATCAGGCAGGCAGGCAGGCGAGCTGTTGAGAGCCAGCAGTCCTGTATTGGGCTGGTGAAACCATGATAGCTTTTTGTGGACAGCTGTGTAAATTCAGTCGGAATGCCTACAGTTCTAATCCCACATGCCCCCTAGTGGGGATTGAGCTCACAACACAGGAATGTGCCCTTGACCAGAATTGAACCAGGATCCTTCAGTCCGCAGGCTGTGGCTCTATCCATTGAGCCAAACCATCGCAACCCATGGCCTGTTTAAAACCACTGCAGTAGGCTGAGCAGGGGTCTTACCATGGTGGTGTTACCTGATAATGAGGGTGTCTCTCCTTATGTTGGGGTAATCAGACAAACTCAAGACACATACTGAAATGGGAGTTGTTTGTGGATTTTTTCAAAATTGAATTATACTGTATTATTATTATTATACTATAAATTATACTGTATGCCAAAACCGGTTTGGCTCAGTGGATAGAGCGTCAGCCTGTGGACTGAAAGGTCCCAGGTTCGATTCCGGTCAAGGGCATGTACCTTGGTTGCGGGCACATCCCCAGTGGGGAGTGTGCAGGAGACAGCTGATCGATGTTTCTAACTTTCTATCTCTCTCCCTTCCTCTCTCTAAAAAAATCAATAAAATATTTAAAAAAAAATAAATTATACTGTAAATATAAGCTGAATACACTTTTATATTATCGTATTTTTCATGAATATCACTACAGGTTAATAGAGAGGGATATAACTCAATAATTTCTAATTCCTTATGCACACATATCTAATATTGCATATATTGATGAATTTAATATTTTTCTTTCTTTTTTTCACTTTATAAAATGGCTCTTCTCTTCTTGATGCTCCTTCAAGCTAATTAACATGAGTTAACAATTTTGGTACTTTCAACACACTAATATATCTACACATATAGTTACACACATAAGTAAGCCCCTATTAATAAGTGTGACATGTAATATATAGTAGTGAGCTTTGCAATAATTCTAATACATTCTGAGCATAATTTCTTGTAATGAAGAGGATAAAGTGCTAACACTACATGTTCCTGATTCCTCTGTAACCAGTGTTCTGATGTGGGACAGAAGTTGTGTGTAAAACACTATCTTGCTTGCATGTTTCAGGGCAAAGGCAGTAAGCTTTACTGTGTTGCTTTGGCAGCACCTTCATGATTTCTCAAGTTCTTGATTAGGGTTCTCCGTCTTGCCAGTTGAATGCCGTAGTTTTGGGAGTCAGTGATATGTTGGAGTCATTTCATGTCAGCTGATCAGGGCTTATTGTGCATATTTCTCCTCTACTTTGTCATGCTGGTGGATTGAAATTGGAAATGATGGAAGTGTATGTACTGCTACCTGCATTAGACATATTACATGAGGAAATTACTAGGCTCGGAATTTTAATTTCTTAGCTCACTGTGGTCACAGAACAAGGTATACTCCCTCTGGAAGAGAAAAACTAAGATTTAAATAACCTGAAGAATATGTAAAAAAATAAATAAATTTTGAGTTTACTAGGAAAAAGAGTATAGAACAAAGTCCTAGTTGGGACTGAATTTATTAATATGGGTGCACTTACCAGAGACTCTGAATTAACCTTGGTTGCAAGACTGTCTCATTATTTGCTTTGCTGATTGGTCAAATCTAGACTTATGATTTTCTTTGATGAATAAATATGAGATTATAAGATTTTTTCATTTTGTATTAATGTAAAATGCAAATTTGCTCCCATTAGTTTCCAAGTATACAAAATTATCTATCCTCTCAGACCACAGAATCAGAGTGTGAAAGTGCGTGTCAGGAAGCCCAGCATGACAAAATATGTTATCATTTTCTGTGTGTGTGTTACCATGATAAAGAGTGAATTTATAAAAGTATGTACATGGGAATGTTACCCTGGATTTATCTCCAGTAACCTCTTATCTATCACTTAACTTTATTCTTTGGAAAACTCAGATAAAATTTTATTTACTAAACCTTGAGAAATACACTGGAGAGACGAGTACAAACATCTATGAAAGGATCTTCCATTACATGGAAAGGAGCATTCATTCTCTATAGTTTGCAAATAAATATGGGAGATGATTCCATTCCAATTAATTTACTAATCTCTACTTAGATAAAGAGTGCAGTGTAGGAAACAATCGGCTCTTAAGATATCAAGATCCTTTTGAATGAAGGGTACACTAATTACACTTTAGAAATGGCCTTAATAATATCTTACTTCAATTCTGTAAATGTTCTTCTTACCCATCTTCAAAGGGAGCTGTGGTCTTTATCAGAGTAACTATACATGATGTATGGTAAATAGGAAAAACATAGGGGATGATTAGAGAGATTCTGAATGCTATGGTTATGTACTCATCTGAGTGGGGGATTATGGAATTTAAGTAATAATTGTAATTTTGGTCTAATCATGTCTCACATTGGTTCCAGTAGCATCGATAAGACTAGGAAACCATTCTGTTCATCTTGTTACTGAGTTATATCTTCATAACTAGAATAGTGCATATAGATATACACTAAATGGCAGCATATTCATCCTGCTTCCCTGAACCATGAAGAGAGGACCATCAGGATAGAAAAACTCAAGTGGAAATCTCTGGGTCATTCTTTTTGTATCATAATGATCATTTAGAAAATATAACATGTGCTATTAGACAGCAGAGAAATTGCTATAACTTCTACAGCATTGAATCATGCAGATGTAGTAATTCTTAACATATACAAATGTAAGTACCATATTTATACTTACAGGAGACAGGTGTTTTTTGGAGAGTAATATCAAGTGTTGAAAAGTTAATCATGTGATGATTTCAATTTCAGCTGTCCCTCAGATGTGTTATTGTTATTGGAGCAAACCAACAGGTTCATAGGTTCCTACTCAGGCAGCAGATTCTGTTTCTCCAGTTTGCTCTGGGCTGAAGTAGACTCAATCAAATTATTTGGCTCTTGCTTAGATACTTGGAGTGAGAAAAGGTAGACTTGTTCTCGGAAGACAGTCTTTATTTCCCCCAGGAACTTCCCAGGGCTGAGTTCTTCTTAGAATCTACCATGTTTTGCTCCTAATCATTCACCCCCGACACTTACACCCCAACCCTTTTATAACATCTTGTGTTCTTGTCAGGCCCACAGAAGTAAACAGCTTGCAATAGTTCTCTACCTGTACTGAGTGGTACATGCTACGTTATAGGTCCCGAAGCTCTTTTATACAGGGTAGATGAATATGTTGGTGTTGGACTTACGATTGGAGAGAAACAGCTTTACTTTGCTTCCATACTCCTATGTGGTATAACAACAGCAAAAAAATCATCTGACTTGTTCTGGGTTCATTTGGGGGAATTTCAAACCTTTGGACTTTGCTGAGTGAAAGGGGTCCCTTTGTTATTCATAGTGAACTCTGATAGTTTATGCTACTGAGGCGACTCTTGGTGGACCTCTTGATATTTATGACAAAGAGGTGACTCAGAATAGGGGCAGGTCATGCCACAAAGATCAACCAGGGATTCAAAGCCACAACCTGCCTACCTCTGGGGAGAGGGAGTCGGGGCTATAGATTGAGCTCAAATGCACAGTCAATGATTAAATCAACCATGCCTGGGTTATCAAACCTCCATAAAAATCTTGGGGAAGATCCCTGAGGCTGAACACAACAATGTGACCAGAGGGTAACATGTCCTCATTGCACAGGGAAAGAACATGGAAGCTCTGTGTTCAGGACCCTCCTTATCCTGCTTTTTGTTTCCCTTCATTTGGGTGCTCCTCATTTGTATCCTTCATTATAAACTGTAATCATAACTAATGTACTTTCCTGGGTTCTGGGTTTGTCTTGGTGAATTACAGAACCCGATGGGGGTTGTGGGAACCTCCTGTATTTTTAGAAGTTGGTCAGAAATGTATATGACTAGGGTACCCTCTCTTTAACTTGTGGAATCTGATATTACTCCTATTGGGAACCTTTCTCTTTAACTTGTGGAATCTGATATTACTCCTCGGTGATTAGTGCCAGAATTGAATTGCATTTCAACATTTTATGAATGATTTTCCCTGCTAGATAAAGAAATAGACTGGGATTAATATAATGTCTAATATTAGCTTGTCAAATAATCTCTGTGCTATATAATGTCTAATATTAGCTTGTCAAATAATCTCTATGCTATTTAATTTAGTTGGTTCTATTGCTATCCAATAAGACTAAGAGTTTATTTTTATGCAACCTTTTGCTTTATGATATTCTAATGAACTAGAAAACACCTTGTAAATATATAACTATTATCATTATTTTGCTTACCATTTTAACTCCCGTGACTAGCACAGTGCCTAGAATGTAGCATGTGAGAACTCAAAGACTTGTTGAATGTTGGAGATTGGCAGAATAGGAAAGTTTATTATTTTAAGAGCATTCTGTCCTAATTGAAAAAAATGTTAAGAATGCATATGTTTTACTAACAAAGTGTAACTAAAATCATTGATCTCATAGAAATGATCTCCTCTGGCATGATTGACTTACAATAGGCATTAGGTAGATAAATACCTATACTATGAATCAAAGCTTCCCCACTAAGATGCCGCAACTATGTTACAGCGTTGCCTCTCTTTAGGAGTCACCACAGACCTTAGCCAATTTCTTCTAGCTTTATCAAGAGCTTCAGAAAAGGAAGTTCAAGCAAAATTCACCACACACATGACCTGTAGGCAGCAAATACAAACATAAAATACAAACTCATCATTTTGGTGCTTGCATGGTCAAGGAGTTGGTATGAACTAGACATCCACTTCATCAACCAGCTTCAGATGTTCCTTTGATCCTCATGAGCAAGGAGTATAATCTGTTGCCAAAGAGGATATCCCCGGTCTTAAAAACGTGAAAAACGTGGGGCACTGTTCAACCGAATGCCAATGAGATTGAAGGGAGATTAGGGGTAAGGGAAGAAGGCAGGTACTTAGAAATAGTACTCTATAAATACATGTTGATTTCTTAAATTAGGGCACCATTGCTATTTTAAAATACTCGAGGTCGAATGCTTTAATTTCATTCAAAGTCTAATTATACTATCAATATTTGAATTTCTTTTCTAACAGGAAAAAAAAAGATGGAATCTTTAAATATAATTTTCCTCATATATTTTTGAATAATGGCAAAAATTAGTTTGTGGTTTAAAAAATTATCTAATTATGCAGAGTTTATTGAAGATAGTTACCAATAAGAATTTGAAGATTTTAAAAAAAGAATCTGAAGCTATAATCAGATAACTTCTGTGTAAGCATTGAATATAGCCATCTCAAGGTTAAAACTAGATGTAAAAGGTATGTCTACATTCATGGCACATACTCAACTATTCCAATAATATATTTTATTTTCTAAAAATTATTTGATATATACACAATGAATTTTGATGCAAAAGCACATGTTGACAACTCTGAGGTTCAATTCAAGATTAAACAATCTTAGTCATTTTATCTGTGTGCCATAGTGTATAAAATTTCAGGAAGCACTGCTGCAGAGAAACTGAAATACTGATTAACATTATAAAATATAGCATATTTTAAATATATTAATCCATACTTAAAAGTTTCTCAATTGATATTAGTTTATTAGATAAGATTTAGCAGTGATGAACCTTTAAAATAATATGATTCTATATGTGTATGTGAGAATATGTATATATATACATGATTCTATATGTGTATGTGAATATATATATATATATATATATAATTAATTTTTAGTAAAGAAATATCTAAAATACTTCCCAAGGAAGTAAAAATATTCTCAAGATTATATGGTAATTTAAAAAACATTGAAAAATCAACCCGGAGGCATAACTTAAGGGCAATACACTCATCTTACAGATAAATTAAAAATGAATGTGTTTAACTAGTATGTATAAAAAGGGAATGAAAACTAATTTATTGATGGTACTAATGCATGGCTTGAAGAGAAGGAATTAAAATAAAACTAGGAAAATATTCATCTACTTTCCCTCAATTAATGATGAAAGATCTAGGCCAGCATAAGACATGCCTCAGGATTTGCTTAACATGCAAGTTGTAAAAGTAAGGTGTAATTATGTCTGATAAATGCATTAATAAACTCTCTATTTTATTCTGAATTTTACAACTTACTATAATACTATGTCATTTATTGTTCCTGAAAAAATTAATAATTGAAAAGTTGTCCAAATAAGTCTGGAAAAGATATGAGATTTCGTGTATTTATTTTTTAAATGAATACAGGGTAGGGCACAAGTAGGCTTACAGTAGTTCATATGGAAAATAATATTATAATTAATAATTAATAAAGTATACTATAATTAATAACTAATAATACAAGAGCAAATTCACAACTGTAATCCTACTTTTTCCCTGAATAATAAATAGTAATTTTAAAATCATTTTTTTATTTTACCTGTAGATTAAAACTTAGTGATGGAATGATAGAATCTTAGAACTGAATGAAATAATCTATCACAGCTCCTTATATAGCTGACAAAATCAAGCTGAAATATGCAAATTCACCTTCTTGACTCCTTAACCTCTCTAATTTTTATAAGCTTCCCTCTGTGCTACTGAAAATGTCAATGAGAGCAGATGTCAATCTTTCCCAGTATTTAAGAACAAAGAAACAAGAGATAATATTTATTGCACATAAACATATGCAAGACGCTGTTAAAGATGGTTTAAATTTTTTTCTCATTTAATCTTAGCAATAATACTAACATGTTGGAAATACCATCATTGTTTTACAAAAAAGGAAACTCAGTCATTGAAAAGTTATAGATGATTATCAATTTGTGTAGCTATTAAGTAACAGAGACTGGATCTGAATGCAGGAAGTCTAGTTCTCTAGATCCAATGGACTTTCTTACCACAATTAAGCCCTTTCCATGAGAACAATAGAGTTTTAGTGTGCTCTACTAGTAATATAGTAATAGTATTACTCTATTCCTCAATTATAACCCTTTATTTTCTACTTAAGGAAGCATACTAGTATATGAGTATGTGTCAGCAAAAGTAAAGTTGTAAGAGAGTGTGTAAGGGGGGGAGAGAGAGAGAGAGAGAGAGAGAGCGAGCCATGATTGGACTTAAAAATTTGCATCCACTTATCAAAATAATACCCAGTATCAGTTTAAATCTGAGGACTGTATTTAATTAGAGCTCATTGGTTATATCTGTATCGAATCCTTAAAGGACAGGATTTCAAAGGCAGTAGTCCTTCTCAAGAGGTGATCTCAACCTGAATTATTTATGAAAGCTGACATTCACCATTCACTCATTTTTACTGAGTAACAATGTTTACCTTAGAGACCTAAAAGGCTGATTCCTTACCTTTCTGTTTACTTTTGTTATACTCAAAGCCCAAGTTTTTCCGATCATTTATTACCACAACTACACTTACTAATATACTGTTTTATATGTTATCTAATCTGGTCCTATTAAACTTCATTTTCTGTTAGCCCAAGTTTTTTTCACTCTAACCCCTGAGGTTTATGGTCTGTCATCATTAAAGTCATCATGTGTTCTCAACTTCTTTTCCAAAAGTTTCCTTCACTTTGGGTCTTACTGAACCTTGCCTGTATGCTGAGTTTCTACTTCCACTGAAGCCCTCTGCAGTGGAGAATGCATGTTTCCACATCCCACTCACCTTAGACCTAATGATAGAAGATGTGTCTTCCATCTACCCTGTTGCTATTAACAAATCACCTGGTATTTTGGCATTGTAGTTGAGAAGTGCTTCCATAGTGGAGGATTTTACACATTTGATGTATGTAACTACATGATAATTAAGTTAAATCTGTTATAAGGCAAATATTTCCAACCACAGTGTTAATTTAACCATCAAATGTAACTCATGCTTTTTCATACTGATGTCTTTATACACAAGTGTTTTTCCAAATTCCTCTTGATATGATGACAGCTCACATCATAATACAGTAGGGTCAATACAGTGACATTAGGTATGGGGGCACACTATTCAACATAATCATACAAACTCACTTACTTGGTGAGCTCTAGAGAAATATTTCATTGTAGAGAAAGATTATTGCAACATAAACGTAGAAATCTTAATTGCAAACCCACCAAGTCCTAATAAACACATCTAAATATATAAAAGCCTAAGCGACCGAACGATCGAATGACTGACCAGTTGACCAGTCGCTATGAAGCACACTGACCACTAGGGTGCAGATGCTCAATGCAGGAGCTGCTCCCTGGTGGTCAGTGCACTCCCACAGTGGGAGCACTGCTAAGTTGACTGATGGGTGCCAGAGGCAGGGCTCACGGCTGGCGAGTGCCACTGCGGAGGTGTGAGTCTCTCCCAATCGGACTGACTAGGCACGAGCCCAGGGCAGGCACAGTGGGGCCGGGATGAGTGGGAGTGGCAGACAGGAGAGGCAGGTGGCGTTGGACTGCCGGTTTCGGCCTTCATGCACTGGGCCTCTAGTTTTTTATAATAGTAAAAGAGAAGTTTCTAGAGAGTTTTTATATGCAATGAAAACATTGGTAATTATAGAATAAAATATTGCCCTACCTATGGAATAAAGTTATAATGCCCCCAAATAGTCAGATAGGTCACTCTCCAATATTATTTTAAGGACTTGGTATTTTTTCATGTTCTAAGTCCATCCAATATTGTGTGTGCGTGCACACACACAAACACTTTCAAATATATATATACATATATATATATATACATATATATGCACTGAGTGGCCGGATTATTATGACTACCTGATGTTTGTATGCAAATTAGCTATAATTTCGAGCTGAAGTTGCTAGAGGGCCAAACCATTATAAATAGGGAAGCAGGTTGTTTACCACAACAGTAGAAGTGACTTTTTTCTGAAGATACAGGTAAACAAAACAACGCAATTTAACAGCCTTTGAAAGTGGGATATATATGTGAGTATATAAGAAAATATATGTATGTCATTCAAGATATATCTAAATGTAAATACGTATCTTTGAATCACATACACACACACACATATATACACTGAGTGGCCAGATAATTATGACCACCCCACATCAGTACTTCATTGGGCCACGTTTTGCCTTCAATACTGCGGCGATTCTTCTTGGCATTGACTCCATGAGATGTTGAAAGGTGATGCGAGAAATCTGACACTATGCCTGATGAATAGCACTGTCCAGTTCTGTGAGATTTGATAGTTGTGGAACCAGCTGCCTGATGGCTTTTTTAACTTCATCCCACAAATGCTCAATTGGATTGAGATCTGGTGATTGTGGGGGCCACCTAAGCAAGGTAAAGTCTCCCTCATGTTCTTGAAACCACTCCTGCACAATACGAGCACTGTGGCATGGCGCATTGTCTTGTTGGAAGAGGCCATCTCCATTGGGATATGCCATCAACATGATAGGATCAACTTGATCAGCAACGATACTTAGGTATGTTGTGCTATTCAGAAGTTGATTCCACACGAATTAAAGGGCCCAAATCATGCCAGGAAAACATGCCCCAAACCATAACACTGCCCCCACCAGTTTGAAGGGTTGTACTCATGCATATGGGGTGCATGCTTTCATGCTGTTTCTGCCAAATTCTCACTCTGCCATCTGCATGATGCAACTGGAAACGTGATTCATCGGACCACATGACTTTTTTTCCAAAGCTTGACTGTTCAATCCTTGTGTTCCTGTGCGAATTGGAGATGTTTTATCTTGGTAACTGCAGACAGCAAAGGTGTTCGAACAGGCCTTCGGCTTCCATATCCCATACGATGCAGTGTACGGCTAATTTGCCTACAAATGTCAGGTGGTCATAATAATCTGGCAACTTAGTGTGTATAATATATTTTATATATATATATATCCCACGTTCAAAGGCTGTTAAATCACGTTGTTTACCCATATCTTCAGAAAAAAATCACTTCTACTGTAGTGGTAAACCACCTGTTTCCCTATTTATAATGGTCTGGCCTCTAGCAACTTCAGCGTGAAATTATAGCTAATTTGCCTACAAACGTCAGGTGGTCATAATAATCTGGCCACTCAGTGTGGCCACACACACACTAGAGGCCCAGTGCACGAAATTCATGCACTGGTGGTGGTGGTGGTGATGTGGGGGGGGGGGGTCCCTCAGTCCGGCCTGCACCCTCTCACAGTCTGGGAACCCTTGCTCTTTACCACCCACCTGCTCACTGCTCCTTGCTGCTCAGCTCGCTGCTCCTTAGCACTGCTGCGAAGGCAGGAGAGGCTCCAACCACCACCACCACTGTGCTCACCAGCCGTGAGCCCAGCTTCTGGTTGAGTGGTGCTCCCCCTGTGAGAGCACACTGACCACCAGGGGGCAGCTCCTGTGTTGAGCATCTACCACCTGGTGGTTAGTGCACATCATAGCGACCGGTCGTTCTGGTCATTCTGCCATAATGGTCGCTTAGGCTTTTATTATATAGATATAGATGATATTACATCTATTATATTTATTATAATTTTATATATGTTATAAATAAAGTGTATATAGGTATTTGACCACTTCACCAATTAACTCCACTCCCCTGTAGCCTAAACATATGTAGTAGAATAACAGATCCCTAAAATAAATGTTTTAAATATATATTTAATTTTTCAATTACCGTTGATGTGCAATATTATATTAGTTTCAAGTGAACAACCCAGTGATGAGACATTTATATAACTGTTGTGGGAGGATGTGAGTGCCACATTACCTACTCTCCCATCTGGAAACCAAACTCCATTTCTAAAACAATTTTTAATATATTTACCAGTATCACCCTCATTCTAGTTATAGTTGTACACTAACCCTTACACTCTACTAATGGACTGGTTCTTCTTCCCTGTCTACATAAGCCCCAGTGTTACCATTGACCCAATTATTTTGCTAATAATTTATTCTTCTTAACTTCTCTGGTCTTCCATTATTGTACCAAGGAAACCTGTATCCCTGATGGACTCAAGTCTCATCATTTCTACTTTTACACATGAAAGATAAATGCAGCTGGAGTATATTACACACTATTTCTACTTGGTTCTATAAAAATATGATTTCTAAGTCCAACGGAGAAAATAATAAAGAAGAAGTGTAACAACAAAACATCTTGCTTGTGGATAAAGAAAACCAAGTTAGTGTTCTCAGTTACTCACTCATTTCTATTTGAAATAGGAGCCAAATTATCTGCTGCAAATAGAAAAGGTGTGGGAAGTGTGGTAAACAGAAAATGGATATGGGAAAATATAAATTATCTAATATAAAATAGAAATTACCTTTGGCAATTTTTATATCTATTTTCAGCACATGTGGGTGTTTGTGTGTATATGTGTGTTACTATGTACCATATCCTATCTTCTGAGAGCACAGCAGAATGAGAAAGGCAGATGGCGTTTGCCCTCAAGAAGCTAAAAATTATGGGGGGAAAGATTAGTATTTTTAAAGGGTAGGAGTTATACAAATACTGGGTGTATAGTGAGAGCATAAAATATAGATAACTGACCTATGCAGAAGTAATTTCTTGAAAACTGATTAGCAAAAGTTGTCAGTTATAAAAAAAAGTAATGGGCAGGAGAAAAAATATTTCAGCAATGAAGTCTAGCATGTATGAAGGCAACAAAATATAACAAGTTTGTCTATAAACAAACAAACAAAAAAGACTTGTAAGGATATAAAACAAAAGTAATACTTTCAAGATGAGATGGGGTGTTTGGCTGGAGGCATGTTTTAAAGGTACCTTTAGACTTTTTAAAAATTCAGAAGGTGTGATGAGAAGACATTTAAGGACTATAAGCAAGTGAAATAGAAATATCTATGTATTAACAATTTAGTCATTTCATGGACAATTATTAGTATGGAGATGACAACATTAAATAGGCAGAAACTAGTTAGCAGGTTATTGCAACACTTTGAATAAAAATGATGATGGATTCCTTAGAGAAAGTGTAGATAAAGACGGTGTTTCTTTTTTCCCGGTCCTCTCTGGATATGATGCCTGAAACAATGGGAGCCATCTTGCTGCCAACCAGAGGATGAAGCCACACAGAGCAGTCAGAGCTAGTGTCCTTGTAAGTATTTCTGATTTCTTGAATAAATGAAGCCTGAAGCTGAATGGGATTTCCAGTTATGAGAATTGAGGCTCAGAGAAAGGCCTCTGTGGTAGAAAAGGGACTATTGTGAAAGCTTCCAAATGTAATTTCTAAGAGAACTGGGTTTCTTTAAGACATAATTCTTTCTTAAGAAATTCTGAAGAATAAGAGAACATATTCACATAGTGGGATGTTTTAATTAGTAATTTTGCGGATGACAAGTTTTGAATGAGTCAAGCTGTAAGAAAGGATTGCTTCATTAATAATAAAGTGCTCAAGAAAAGGAAACATTTGAATTGGATAGATTATCAGTGTGAAATCTGAACACATCTCTGATGATGGCAGAAAATTTATGGGAGAAGGAAGAGAATATGAGTCTGGATAGAAGTCTTTAAATAATCAGGAAAAATGAGAAGGAAGAAAGCAAATAATGGAAATAAGAAGGACACTGTAATTGTGTAACTATGAGTCTCAATGGGTCAGGGGACTGACATTAATATAATTGAAATGACATTGGAGTCTAAACGTGGATGCACAGGAGATGTGAAAGAATGCACTGCTCACACTTGGGAGAGCACAGAGTAAATGGTGTTGGTAAAAGTCAGTTGCCATTTGAAATTCAGAGATGGAAATAAAATTCAGAGGTGGAAAAGAAGTTGTTGGTTTTTTTGTTTGTTTTTTTCAGCAGAAACTCTGAAAGACACAAGGAAAACTTTAACCAGTATGGAGAGGCTACAGAAGTTAAATGCAAAGCAAGAAAAATCAAATCATTCTAAGGATTACAGTACACAAGAAAATAAATAACAGGAAGAGGTGCTACTACATTAGTCACTGACACATCATAGATGCATTAGAGTCGTGGTAGATTTTTCATTATGTCTTGGAGGGTTTGTATTTATGATCAATTGTCTGCATTCTGTGAAGAAAGTCCTGCTGTTTGTTATGAAGTGAAATATCATTTCTTCTGTAGGAGATGACATATGCAAGAGTAGGGTAACAAGGAGTAGCCAGAAAAAAAGGAGTTTGTTAGTCACGGGAGGAAAGAAAGTGTCTCTAAAAATATTAACCTTACAATTCAAAATATATTCAAATGAGATTATGAATGTCAGCACATTACTGTTAAAAATCTAAATACTAAATTATTACTTTCATGATAAACAAATCATCATCATATTTCAACATAGCATTTATTATTCCTGTCTTAGTGTCTGCTTATTGGAGGATTCAGCTAACAAAAACACCAATTTCCAATAACAGGATTAGACAAAAAAGCACCATGGGCAACATCATGCCAATAAATTTTAAAATTTAACTAAAATGGATAAATTCATTTACAAACTCTCTACCTCTTATGTAAATTGTATTTATGCTTAAACACTTCCCTGTAAATTTAGTTGTCAGTACTTCCCATCACTGCTGGATCCCCAAAGTGTAAAGAAATCATAATACCAATGTAAAACAAATATTTTTCAGAAAAAGAAAAATATCTTTGTGACTGATTTTATATGGTTTGAATAAACTTATAACAAAATCTGATGAAGATATTATAAGATTCCAAATGTAGGCCAATATAGATGCAAATATCAAAGCAAAATATTAACAAATAAAAACCATTGTTGCCCAGCCAGTGTGGCTGTGGTTGAGCATCAACCAATGCACTAAGAAGACATAGATTCAATTCCTGGTCAGGGCACATGCCTGGATTGCCGGATCGATCCCCAGAAGGGGGCAGTCAGGAAGCAATGGACTGATTTCTCTCTTTCATCTATGTTTCTATCTCTCTCTCCCTCTCCCATCCTCTCTCTCTAAAAATCAATAAAAATATTTTTAAAAACCATCGTTATATAGACAATAATGTACTATAATTATTTTATAAGCACAAGGTTTGTATTAATTTCAATCTACACTAATAAAAGACAGACATGCAAATTGACCGTACCTTTGATACGCCTTAAGCCACGCCCACCAGCCAATCACAGCGGCTATATGCAAATCAACCCAACCAAGATGGCGGTTAATTTGCATATACCGGCTGGGAGTGAAGACTGAAGACTACGTGGAAGCAAAGCGCTACAGAAGGGAGCAAAGTAGAGGCGGTGGAGACAGGATCCGAGCCAAGGCTGCAGAGGCTGGAGGCGGGAGGGGAAACCCAGCCACAGAGGCTGGCAGTGGGAGGGGAAACCCAGCCACAGCAGCTGGGAGTGGGAGGGGAAACCCAGCCACAGAGGCTGGCAGTGGGAGGGGAAACCCAGCCACAGAGGCTGGCAGTGGGAGGGGAAACCCAGCCACAGCAGCTGGGAGCGGGAGGGGAAACCCAGCCACAGAGGCTGGCAGTGGGAGGGGAAACCCAGCCACAGCAGCTGGGAGTGGGAGGGGAAACCCGCCGCAGTGGCTGGGAGCGGGAGCGAAGCCTGCCTCAGCGGGTTTCACTCCCTTCTCTGCTTTGCTCCAGCTGCAGGAAGCCCTATTCTTGCAGGAATCTTCCTGCAACGGGCCTCTAGTAGAAGAATATAAGAAGATAGAGGCCCAAAGCCCAGGCTGGGCTCCAGTCCAGAGCATCAGAGCCATGACCCGGGTCACATAATATCCAGCTGAGGGACCCCCCTGAGTGCACAGATTTTTGTGAACCGAGTATCTAGTACAATAATGATAGAAGATAGAAAAAGGCATTACATTTGGAGAAAATGGTGGACGAATAGGCAGACCTGTGCTGCACCTTGTCCTAGTGCCAGACTGGAAATACAACTAAATTGGAGAACATTCTCCTGGAATTAACAACTGAGGTCCTGCTGAGGAGGAGACATATATCAGGGAAGGACAGAAGGCACCTGGAGACCAGTTAGGAAGGGTGAGGTCATGAGAGGAGAGGACCCAGTTCCCAGGGGCTGCAGGCCAGCAGGCCAAGAGAGGAGGGATCATTTAGCTATAAGAGGTTCTGTTTCCTCAGAAGATAGAGGCCCAAAGCCCAGGCTGGGCTCCACAGTCAAGAGCACCAGAGCCATGACCCAGGTCACATAATTTCCAGCTGCAAAAGGCTGCAGGGCTGCTGGAAGCAGTAGCCAGGAATCCTGCATTTGATCTTAATAGGCATCTAAACTGAAAAGGCCATTTTTTATGATAAGAGCTAAACCCTCCCTGTCTCCTTAGGAGAGGTGATACAGCCTATCCCACCCTCTGGACACCTGCATGCCATACCTGCATTTTGAGCTTTTCAGCGGGAACAAAGACAAAGGCCAATGTTATGGTTATGAACAGACTCAGTGACTAGATTGGAGGATGGGCTGTTCCCATCCCCCAAATCTGGGAACCAGACTGATAAAAACCCTAGGTTCCCAGCCAATCCCATTGCTCTCCATACAAGGATCTCTGTCCAGTCAAAGGCAGAGTAATATTTTGGGCCACTTAGGAAGGAGTATCTCTGGGACAGGAAAATACACCCTTCATATTCCCTGAAAGCTAAAGGGCACCTACCTCACCTAAAGCCCTTTCAGAAACAGACTTTTGAGTGATTAAGATTGACAGCTGACTAGCAGGCAAAGGCAGGCAGAGGGAGAGCCTGGGGAACCAGGAAAAATTTGCTAACCCAGCCCTTGGCCTTGTGTGGCTAACAAGTCTACTTTAGAGGGTGAATTGGCTTCTGCTTGTAGCCAAGGCCTGTGGAGACAGACACAATTGGTGGAATAATGGATCAGTTGGAACTTCAAAGAGCTTGCTGAAATTCAAAAGATAGTGTCTGACATTGCTTAGCTCCTAAGTAACTAACAGGAAGCCCTGAACTGGCAGACAGAACAGAAGAGTGGGGTCCAAAGTCAGCTCCCGTGGGGGCATTAAATGTGGCTGAAAGGAATGCCACTTCACTTTTTTTTCTTTCTCTTTTTTCCTCCCTTTTCTTCTCTCTTATCTTTATTAGTTTTATTCTTTTCTTTCTTATTTCCCCCCTCTTTTAAATTTATCTTTTTTGTCTATTTGCTTTATTGATTTGTTACTATTCTGATCTCTGTTATTTCATTCATATATCTAATTTTCCTCTTCCCTTCTCCTACTCAATTTATCTATCACTACTCATTTTTTTCTCTTTTCTCTCTCCTTTTTTCTCTTGCTTTCTTATTTTATTTTTATTTTATTTTAGGTCTTTCTGCTTTCTCCTCTATTTTTATTTTCAAATTTTTTCTTGTCTTTTCATTTCTTTTCTCTCTCCTTTATTCTAAACTGTCTTCCCTAGCCTATTCCTCTAATTCTTATTTTATTTATTTAAGCTTTTTATGTACATATTGTGCTCCCCTTTTTATTGTGGTTTTTTGTTTGTGATTTTTTGTTTGTTTGTTTGGTTGGTTTTGTTTCCCCCATATTTTTTCTTTCTTCTTCCCTATAATTCTTGCTCTCTTTTATCTTTCCTAATTCTCTCTTCTCTGGTGGTTGCTTTTGTTGGTAATGCAGGGGTCTCGTGTAGGTTCTTGTTTTGTTTCTTCTGTGCCATGTTTTGACTTGTTGTATTTTGTTCTGTTCAGTCAGCACCTCCACAACACCTTCCAGGATGTGGTTGGAGGTGAGCCACATAATCAGCCACCTGATAGGTGAATCCACTCATGAATAAGACAATAACATTCAAGATCAAACTACATCAGGAGAACCCAAATAACTCAAGTTAGGGGCTTTCCTACAACACTGAGCTCTGGAGTTCTAAGAGACTGCACCACTGGGTCCCACAAAACACCAACTACATACAAGCATTCCACAATGACTGGGAGGCATAATAGTTTGATCTAAGACATAGAAGCAAATACAAAGGGACAAAAAATGAGGAGACAAAGAAACAACCCCCAAATGAAAGAAAAGGAGAAATCACCAGAAAATGAACTAAATGAAATAGAGGCAAGTAATTTGTCAGATAAAGGATTCAAAGTAATGGTTATAAGGATGCTTAAACAAGTTGAGTGAGAATTACAAGCAACTCAATGACAATTATAAGTAGCTGAATGAGAAATACACCAACGTGAATAAGAATCTAGAGAAAATGAAGAATGACAGGTGCAATAAAAAACACCCTGGAAGGTTTCAATACTAGACTAGAAGAAGCTGAGTGTGAAATCAGTGAGTTAGAAGACAAGATAAAAGAAAAACACCCAAACAGAGCAGCAATTGGAAAAATAATTAAAAAGCAGGAGGAAATAACTGACCCCAAATAAATACAAAGAATCCTTAAAAAAATACTATGAATTACTTTATTCCAACAAACTAGACAACCTGGATGAAATGGACATGTTCCTTGAAAAATATAGTCTTTCAAAACTCAATAAAAAAAATCAGAGAACTGAAATAGGCCAATAGCTACTGATGAAATTGAAGCCGTAATTTAAAAACTCCCAGCAAACAAATGCCCTGGTCGAGATATCTTCACATGGGAGTTTTACCAAATATTCAAAAAAGATTTAACACCTATCATCCTCAAACTATTTCAAAACATTTAAGAGGAAGGAAAACTTCCAAGCTCTATCTATGAGGGCAGCATTACCCTAATTCCAAAACCAGATAAAGACACTACAAAGACAGAGAATTACAGGACAATATCTCTGATGAACATAGATGCTGAAATCCTCAACAAAATATTATCATATCAGATCTAGCAATACCTTAACACTCCGGTGTGGGGTGAATTTCCTGCCAAAATATAAGATGGCTCTGTCTTTTGGTTTTGTTCCATCCACCAAAAGGGTGGATTACAAACAAATATTTGGTAATACGCAGTTACAATCGGCCCGAGTTTACACGTTTCCCGCACTCCACCGCAAATCTATATGAACCGAGTTAAAGACGGCTCCCGCGGAGTACGCGCAATTCACGCGAGCCGACTTAACTCGTTTCCCCCACTCCAAGTGTTAAAAAGATCATACACCATGACCAAGTGGGATTTATTCCAGGGCTGCAAGGCTGGTATAATATTCTCAAATTAATAAATGTGATACATAACATAAACAGGTTGCAAGACAAAAATCACATGATCATATCAATTGTTGTAGAAAAAGCATTTGACAAAAATCAAAATCCTTTTTTTTTATAAAGACTTTCAGCCAAGTGGGGATAGTGGGATCATACCTCAACATAATAAAAGCCATATATGACAAACATACAGCCAGCATCATAACTCAATGGGCAAAACCTAAAACCATTTCACCTAAGAACAGGAACAAGACAGGGATGTCTGTCCTCTTTCACCACTCTTGTTCAACATAGTACTGGAAGTCCTAGCCATAGCTATTAGACAAGAAGAAGAAATAAAAGGCATTCAAATTAGAAAGGAGGAAATAAAGCTGTCATTCTTCACAGGTAATATGTATCATACAAAGAAAACCCTAAAAAAATAAATAAAACTATTAAATTTAATAAATGAGTTCAGCAATGTTGTAGGATACAAAAATAACACCCAGAAATCTATGGCATTTTTATATACCAATAATGAACTCTCAGAAAGAGAAACTAATAAAATAATCTCAATTACCATTGCAACAAAAAAAATTAAGATACTTACAAATAAACTTAACCAAGGAGGTAAAAGAGCTATACTTGGAAAACTATAGGACATTGAAAAAAAAAAAGATAGATGAAGATATAAACAAATGGAAGAATATATCATGTTCATGGATTAGTAGAATCAACATCATTAAAATGTCCATACTACCGCAAACAATCTACAGATTCAATGCAATCCTCATTAAAATACCAACAGCATATTTCACAGACCTAGAACAAACTCTCCAAAAATTTGTATGGAACCAAAAAAACCCCTGAATAGCCACATAAATCTTGAGAAAGAAGATCAAAGTGGAAGGAATCACAATTATCAAGTTATACTACAAAGCCACTGTAATAATAATAAAAAAGCCTTGTACTGGCACAAGAACAGGCATATAGTCAATGGAAAAGAACAAAGAACCCAGAAGTCAACTCATTCCATGATGCTCAATTAATATTTGACAAAGGAGGCAATAGCATACAATGGAGTCAAGACAGTCTCTTAAATAAGTGTCTTTGGAAAAATTGGACAGGTACATTTAAAAAAGAAAGAAAGAAACTAGATCACCAACTTACACAATATACAAGAATAGACTCAAAATGGATTAAAGACTTAAATATAAATTGTCAAATGATAAAAATCCTAGAAAAAAACATAGGCAGCAAAATCTCAGACATCTCTCAGCGATATATTTACTAATACATCTCCTAGGACAATGGAAGCTAATGAGAAAATAAACAAATGGGACTACATCAAAATAAAGAACTTTTGCACAACAAAAGAAGCCATCAACAAAATAACAAGTGAGCCCACTGCATGGAAGAACATATTTGCCAATGATATAACTGATAAAGGGTTAATCTCCAAAATATATAGGGAACTCATACAACTTAACAAAATGAAGACAAACAATACAATTAAAAAATAGGCAATGAACCTAAATAAACACATCTCCAAAGTGGCTATACAGAAGGCCAATAGACATATGAAAAAATACTCAAAGTCACTAACCATCTGAGAACTTCAAATCAAAACAACAATGAGATAACACCTCACACCTGTCAGAATGGCTATCGTCAAAAAATCAACAAAGGACAAATGTTGGCAAGGATGTGGAGAAAAGGGAACCCTCATACACTGCTGATGGGAATGAAAACTGGTGCATCCCCTGTGGAAAACAGTATGGAGTTTCCTCAAAAAATTAAGTCTAATTTCCATTTGACCCAGTGATCCCATTTCTATGAATATATCCTAAGAAACTGGAAATACCAATCAGAAAGAATATGTGCACCCCTATGTTTATAGAAGCAAAATTTACAAGAGCTAAGATTTGGAAACAACCCAAGTGCCCATCAGCAGATGAGTGGATTAAACAAACAAACAAACAAACAACTGTGGTACATTTACACAAGGGAATACTATACAGCTATTTAAAAGCAAAGAAATCGTACCATTTGCAACAGCATGGATGGACCGGGAGAGTGCAATGCTAAGCAAAATAAGCCAGTCAGAGAAAGATAATTATCACATGATCTCACTTATATGTGGAATCTAATAAACAAAATAGATTCAGAGACATAGAAGCATGGAATAGACTTTGGAACCTCAAAGGGAAGGCACACTAAGGTGGGTGGGTCAGAAAAGATCAACCAAAGAACTTGTACGCATATATGTGTATCCAATGGACACAGATAATAGGGTGGTAAAGGCCTGGGGAGCGGGTGGCGGCAGGATAGAAGAGGTCAATGGGGGAGATAAGGGAATAT
This sequence comes from Myotis lucifugus, assembly GCF_000147115.1. Lineage (NCBI taxonomy): Eukaryota > Metazoa > Chordata > Mammalia > Chiroptera > Vespertilionidae > Myotis > Myotis lucifugus. The sequence goes on from NW_005871129.1 coordinate 3,385,210, forward strand.
ATGTAATACTTTCAACAATAAAGATTTTAAAAAAGAAAAAGGCATTACAGCTCAAATGCATGACCTTAAGAATTCTTGATCTGCATCAAAAGTGTGTATATATATATATATATATATAATCTCCAAAATTAGGTATATATACATAAATAATATTTACAATGAATATAGGTATCTCCTATAAATTACCTGTAATAAAGAACGACTAGATACTACACAAAAGGGGGATATATCAGTGGCAAAAATATGTTCAACATTATTATTATTTTTTAATCAAATTAAACTCTCTACACAATTACCAAAATGGCCAAAATTTTAATAAATCAAAGATATCCAGTTTTTGTGCAATCATGAAGTATAATGAGGAAATGATACAATGGAAAACGTATTCATGCATGTGGTTTTTATAGTTAATCTTTGTTGTAAAAGTATTACAGATGTCCCCATTTTTCCCCATTGACCCCCTTCACTCTCATCCTACACTCCATCCCCCTTTCCCCAATGCCTCCACTGCACTATTGTCTGTGTCCATGGGTTATGCATATACACATATAAGTTCTTTGGTTAATCTCTTCCTGTCCTCCCCCAGCGCCCCCACCCCCCCACGACTTCATGTATGTTTTGAATTGCATTGTTAGCAACATTATTAATAATAGCCCAAAATCCATTAATAGCGAACTGTATAAATATGTTGTGTTATGTTAACAAAATATAATAAAATATAAATATGAGAATAAGAAAAAGCAAAACTTTTGTTATGGTCAACAACATGAGCTTACTTTACAAACATTGTAAATCAAAAGAAAACAGATACAAAAGAAGAGATATTTTATAAAGTTGAAGCACAATCATGACTAATATACAGTGTTAAAAGTCTAGTTTCTATGTTGTAGCGACTGGAAAGAGGCAGAGGAATAACTTTTAGGATATTAAGTAAGTCCTAATTTTTTATATGGAAGGTGATAAAAATCAGCCTACTATACTGTTATGATTTTTGAACATTATTTATGTTTAATTCAATTTTTATTTAGATTTTAATGCAAAAATTCCAAAGCTACTTTTAGAGTAAGAGAAATTTATCAGAAGATTCCACTAGAGTCACTCTACTCTGTAATTGACCAGATAGTTATTCATGAATATTATTTGCCTTGACAAAGTTATAGATTTATCAGATTAGCTTAAACTATTCGAAATCCATCTCCCGGGGAATATGGCTAGATGATACATAAACAATATTAAGGTGTTAAGGAGAAACACTTACTGAAATGAGTTTTTACAACAGTAAACGTTTTTGCATTCTTTATTATCTCATGTACACTCTTTAAAATTATATATATATATATATATATCTTATATAATAACAAGCTAATATGCAAATCGACCCAACAGCTGAATGACCAGTAGCTATGATGTGCACTGACCACCAGGGGGCAGTTGCTCAACGCAGGGGCAGTGCCACTCAGCCAGAAGCCACAGCAGCAGTGGTGGGAGCCTCTCCTGCCTCTGTGGCAGTGCTAAGGATGTCCGACTGCCTGCTTAAGCTCACTCCCCTGGGAGCAGGCCTAAGCTGTCAGTTGGACATCCCCTGAGGG